>NW_027137885.1:0-7903 GCF_000149305.1 Rhizopus delemar RA 99-880 | reverse complement strand
TATAGCTATTAAGTGGAAAGAATACAAATAGCAGCAAATATAATAATATAAAAAAGGGATACCCTTTAAGCCTAGGTCGAATTTTATAGTGGTTGTGACTGTACGTGCAGCAGTGGTTATGGTTGTGGTTATGGCTGTGATTGTAGTTATGGTAGTGGACGAACCACGGTCGTGACCATGGTTGTGACTGTGGTCGTGGTTATGGCAGTGGTTAAACGGCATATTCCTGTGGTTGCCCGCTTATTTTCAGTGTTGTGGTAGAAACACTAATCGCACCCCATTTCATATCAATCAGGATAAAGGTCGTATAGATATGTTGCAACTTTGTCCACTGTCGGATTCGAACCCTTGCCTAATGGCTGAGTTGAATGCAATGTTGCCAGTAGGTTAAATAAAAAATAAAGTCGGCTAAGAAATAGTAATGTAAAGATGAAGATGCAGAATATTTTCAGCCAAAAAATTTATTTGGAGCATGTTACGATTTAAAAGCTTCGTTTGATTGTAACAAGAGACAATATTCAATGTTCTTCTCTGGTCTTCGTGTGAGGAAAGACAAAATGCAATCTGTTCAAAGCTCTTTATGTGATTGCGTATAACGTGCGAAGTTTCCCTATATTGACTTTAGTAATTGCTGTGTTGGTCAAAAAAAAAAACAGAATGTCGTCTGATATATATGGATTTGTAAAGCAAAATCCATAATTCGAACATTATGCATGCATTGTATAAAAATTTCAGTTTTGTTAGTCATAGCTGCCAGGTTAAGACATTTGGTCATTATGTATATGAGGTGAGGAGGTATGAACAACCTCTGCTGGATTTGCCTAATGAAAAACAGTAGCTGATTGTAGTTGACATTGACATATAAAATTTTTTATACACGATTATTATGAAAATAAAATAAAAGCTTACCTAAATAAGACCATACAACTAGTTTCTTGTAAACATATTCCAAAAGAACTTTTATTGTATTAATTATGGATGTTTCGTAAGAAATGCTGGCAAACATAACAAGATCTTTTCCTGTTGTCAGAACTCCAATCCAACGCGAGGAATGTTTCTGATTACTCGGATTATGGGAATAAATTTAAGCCCTAATATAACATCGTAGTTAAAATAAAATAAAATAATATAAAAGTTTATTTAAATAAGATCATATAACCAATTCCGATTAAACATACTTTTTTAAAATATGTATTGTGTTCATGGTTGCTCTTTAATAAAAAGAAGTATCAACTAAAATAACAAGATCTTTTTATATTGTCAAAAATCCAATCCGATGTCAGGAATGTTGCTAATCTTTCACATAATTGAAATAACGCGTAAAATAACGTTATTCAAATCAGTGAGGAACTCCCAGAATAAAAAGATAATCTATGACAGACATACAAAAGAACAAATGAAAAGTTTTCATAATCATAATTAGAGATGACACTTGCTAATGTACCTGAAGATTAGAAGAACGATCACAATAGAAGATATCAAGCCACTCACTCAATAAGATATAAATACCTGCCTTCAATTAGAATAATTTTTACTTAAACTTAAACTGAAATAAAGATCAGTCTCAAAAAGTACACAAACCGTTTCCTGATCTTTGTTTCTACCCTTTTTTTTTATATAATTTTTCCTAACATACAACAATTCAAATAAGTGAAGATTTTCCAGAAAAGAAAGATAATCTATGATAGACATACAGAAGAACAAATGAAAAGTTATCATACTCGTAAATGATGACGAAAATTATAAGTACTTCTTGCTAAATTACCTGAATGCTAAAAGTACACTCACAACAAAAGATATCAAGCCACTTGCACTATATAATAAAAATACTTGACTTCGATTGCAATAATCTCTACATATTGAGTTGAAATAAGGATAAGTCTCAAACATATTGAAACTTTTTTTTATCTCTGTTTTTATCTTATTCTTGAATACTTCTGTCATTATACAACAAATATCTCTGTTAACAGTATGCTACAAGACTGCTATAATTAACAAATTCATACAAAACCTTTTTGTTTTCATGTAAACAGATCGTTTTATTATTTTTTATGACGGATAATATAAAATAACATATATTCTTAAGCTTATGCTAGTCAATTGCTTACCTTGTGTTTGTACATGGATGTAGATAGCTATTAACCATTAGTCATGAGCCATTAGCCATTAGTCTTTAGCCATTAGAGATGTTAGCAATGACAACTTTCTTTACCAAAAAGGCCTTTTTAGCAATATAAGCTTAATATTACTATAATTTCATCATGCCTGAAAGAATAACTTTGCGCATGAGGTTCACGCTTGTCATTCAAATGTGTTTCACTAGGAATTCCTAATGTAAAAGAAAAAAAAAAAGGAATCGACATTAGACTTCGTTATTATTTTTGTTATTATGAACTTACATTTGACCAGTGCTTGAGCTTTCCTTTTTACTTTTTGTGCCTTTGGCGTTTAGTCATTTCATAAAACAAAAATAGAGAGCAAGAAAAAGAAATTATTTTGTTGCCTTCCTTTGTTTAGGCACCGATTTCTTCTATGTTAATTAACAAAACACCTTTCATGTTACATTAATTTATAGGGAGCTTTATAAACTTTTACGTGAATGTTTCAAAACCAGCGTAAGTGACGAATAGTAAGCTTAATATCTTGACAGCAGCTTTTCTGCTAAAGGCTAGTGGAGCTTTTCTGAAATTAAAAAAGTTTAATATCAGAAAATAAAAAATTGAGCAAGAATTTAAATAACTTTGCGAAATTTTTTTTCTTTTTTGCAAAAAGCATACTGCCAATAAGCTAATTTTTTTCTCTATCGTTTGGTGTAAGCTTTATGCATTTCACATGCATAGACGTAGAGATAAATGCAGTTTTGTGGATTTCTCTATGGACCGATGACTTTACTAAAAAATAAATAATCAATATCCGGTAATGTCTTATTGGTTCATATAAGGGGCTAAAATAGATTTAAATCATCCCGAAGCTTAAATTTATGAGCTTGACAAAAGTGCCGTTGAAAAAAATGTTTCCTTTGCATTAAATTTAAGGATTAATTGCAGTTTCACCTTTTTTCTCATAAAAAGGAAGACAGGCAGGATGCGGTCTAGGCGGTATTTTATTGGGAGTGGGATATGAAAATGCCAAGTATTCTATGTTATTCTAGACCCAAATACATCACTATGCTTTAGCTTAGGCCGCTTTAATAGTATCAATTAGCTACATAGCCAGAATTGATGTTAGTTTAGAAGATAGGGATCTGTATTCCTTACTATAAAAAGATTGAAGGTGCAATGATCAAGCGCCTGAAGCAGAACACAACGTAATGTCCTTTGGTGAATTAATTTTACCTTGAGGATTGCCTGATAAGCAGTAGAAAACGACAGTCTTTTGTATCAAGGGTTTTGTCTAGCCTTCTTGGCTAGGGAAAGATGTGTACTTGTCTAAGTATATGCATCTTTGTACATTATTAGCTGCATAATGCTACATGAACTTAAAAGCTAAAAGGAAATAATTGCTACAATGCTAAATACTGCATGTGTAAGCTTAATAAAAGTAATCGAGTTTGCTTGCATATGTTGAATTGTTAGAACCTGATCAGTAGTTCAATTAAAGGCTTAAAACATGTTATCCAAAGATTGGGAAATAGTGTTAATATAATATAAACATGTTAGTTATTATCTTCATGACATACCAGGGAACATTGATGGGTACGTGCCTTTACCACCAAAAAATGTCGTACGTAAAGGATCATGAGCAGAGCATTGATTCTAAGAGATTAATATTTTTATCAAAGATCGATTTTAAGGTGATAAGGAGTAATCTGGGCTGATTAGAAAGTTAAGGCGATAAGAGTTAGCTATGATTGAAGCATTTTAGGCATGAATAAAAAACAGTATAGGCTGATTTTAAGAGTAAGTTGCTGTCGCCAAAGCCAAACTTCGTTGTCAAAATTAGTTATAGACTAGGAAGACCTATCATCATCTAAACTTATTTGTAAATCTACAATCCAAAGCAACAGCACTGTGTCTTAATAATATGTCAAAAGACAGTAGAAGTGAGCAAGATGAATTGGTATAAGAACAAGTTGGGCTCGGTGTTAAATCCTATGTACTCAAACTTAACATATTGGAGTGATTACAAATTTCTACCTACTGCTGAAATTTAGTACTCACAGTTGCTTAAGTTCATTGTCATTGTCTACAAGAAGTGATGGCTTTTATATAGTATAAAATATAGCACATTTTTAATGTAAAAGTGGCTGTCCATGTTTTAATCCGAAAATGGCATAAAAAGCTTAAATAAAAAAGAAATACCAGCCATATAAAACATTAGCCATTCTTCTTTGTTTTAGAACTCTTTATACTACGAAAGCACCACAATTTGTAAATAAAAGGTCGCATCTGCTTGTGTACTTTGTAAGTATTCATATAGAAGATATAGACTCGATAGCGATGTCATGCTGAAGAATAAATGGTTAAGCTAAAGCTCGTCAATGATCTAATATATACATCTGAAGTTAAACAGTAGAGATAATAACCAGTCAGCTATCTTTCGACTACTTACTTTTAGAGTTAACAATTGGCTAGTCTCTTTAAGATGACAAACACTGATCATATCACTCTATACTTGGAAACACGTAGCTTTGTCAATCCTAGCTTAATCTTTGACTACTGTTCTTCATTATAAGATAGAGTAAGATGGCTGGTATTGACGTATAACTTAGTATACTCCTTTACAGCACCAACGTCAAAACTATGTTTACTACTCTACAGATATGACTTTTTTTGAAAAAAGCTGTCACGTATATCCTTTAAGTTTACTGAAATGCACACGATGCTCATGTGCAATATCATATAGCTTCGACTGTCTAGTAGTGCAGCTTTTATGTTGAATTGTTTATCCATTGATATAGATTTTGACATATCGAAAAAGAACAAAATGAAAAATTAAACAATCAAAAAGGAAAAGGACTTCTGAAGTTGCACTGGCTTATATATGTAACGGAAGATGCTCACAGTCTTAGACAAGTATATTATGTTGCCTTCCATGATATCCTTTGGTGGTTTAAATGTAAGCGCATAGTCGCCAGTCATAATTTATGCAAGTCAAGGCCAAATTTTTAAATTTGCATCCTTGTCCCCTCCTCAGTTCTCAGAGTTAACACATGAATCTTTACTATAGCGGGATATGCAGCCTTAGAGATATGTCGCGAAAGTCTCAAATCGACAGGTGATATGGACTTTTTGATACAGTGGAAAATGTACTTACTAGAAAAAAGTTGCTCATATTCTTTCACCTACTATTGACAGCGTTGTATAGACACAACCGCGATTACAACAGCTTCTCCCAGACCAGAAACGTATTGCAATGTCAAAAGTTAGATACTTACAATCTTACATAACGTGGGATAGCACAGTTCACTATATTTTTGATACAATTGGTCGCTTTATAATAGTTCATTTTTGTCTTTTCCAATTCATGAGAGCACATTATAATTAAATGGCATAGTAGAATGCACTTACATCCAATGGCTCTTCAAGCAAATAACAGTTTTAACTACAAACAATAACAACGTTCTTCGCTTAATACACGATGCCAGCTACACAGTGACTAGCAAGATGTTTCGTTAGATCAAAAAATCGCTATAAATCAAAGGGACAATGAAGAATTTAAAAGAAGGAATAATACATATTGATGGATATTTATTGCATACTGAACATAAAAAAATAAAAAAGCATAAAAAGACATAGGATACATAATATACATAAAGGACATTAAATTTCATAAAAGAGTAGACCTTTGCTTACAGTCCAGATTCTGTCCTTTGCAATTCTTGGGATAAACATAAACTTGTCATATATATGGTTGAGCATTGCTTGACGAAGTCTGATGAGGTCTGATTTTAAATGTGGATTGTTTATGCATAGCGTAATATAGCATGCCCGAGCCTGTAACAATTTCCATGGGCTTGATGCGTGTTGAAAAGCAACGGACTCAGGATTTTCTAATACTTGACAATAGCCAGGAAGGAGTAGGTCCTCTATTTGTCTTCTTACATGAGGGGTTTTTGCTAAGGTATAATGACCATCCTTTCAAAGATTTAGCTAAAAAAGTAATCAAATGTTTAAGATGATACCTTCAAAATATCCTTCAGGTACTCCTTGTCGCGAAAAAAGTTTGAACCATATGCCATAAGTTTTTGGTAGGATTCTTTATTTTTGCAGTATTTGTCCCATTTTGAGAACTTTGATAGAACTTCATGCATAAGCAAGTTCACAAAAGGCTCTACCAAAGCATCAGTCAAGCCATAGCAGCCTACGTAGAGCACAGCATGGTCCCAATGATAATTCACTTTGTTAACTAGGTCTATGTATTGATCATAAAGACCAAGGTCGAGGTTCAAGTTGTTGACTGCGATATTTTTTTCTAGGAGTATCGGCAATTTATAATGCCACTCAGGCAACTCGGCTACGTAGTCATGATCATGCAGTATCTTTTGAATTATACCTTCATGGAATACACCATGGAGATATTGCTTCATACTAATAGCACATGACCACTGGGAACCATCCTCAGATAATTGAAACAGACCGGGTACAAACAAAGCCATCGATTTGCGGCACCGATGCGATTTTAATTGATCAGAAAATGGCTTCCACCAGCTACGATCAGAAGGCCGGTGAACTAAGGAAGAAAGCATGAATGCAATGAGCGCTACACCTGTTAGCTGTCGTGCTGTATAGCGACAATTTTTCTGGCTATTCATATTCTTTGCTAAGGCAACTAAAGCATCCAGACGCTTTTCGACATAGCACCAAAGAGCTTTGGACTTGTACCAATTTATATGTCCTGGAAGAGAGTTCCTAAACTAATAGCATTGGCATATTTACACATACAATGTTAAAAACATACTTGGCTAGCTCCATAGTTCGATTATAGAGCGTATCCCAGCTACTTGCTTTGAAACGCACTTCAAGCCGTACCCCATATGACTTAGATGTCATCAAAGATAGACAATGCTTCTTCCTGTTCTATATATCATTATAAGCTAAAGCCTGATGTACGTTGTAGAATCTTCACTTACTACGTGCTTCATGAAGATTTCTGAAGTTTTGAATACTTCGTCTGGCTGGAAGTCTTGTCCATGTCTCTCACCAAATGCTGATCTGCGGTAAAATGGTTCCTTTGAATGGGAGTACGCAGTGACCCTTATAAAATCAGATTTAGGGTTTGCGTACTTAAAGCCACCAATCCCAAGGTGATCGCAAAAAGGATCGTGCCGATACTTGCTCGATAAAAACTTTTCTTCAACAGCCAGGAAGTTGTCGATAATAGCACGAAAGTTCGTACTATTACCAGTCGACCACATGCCGGTCAAACCACGCTGAGGGCAGCCAAAATTGACGCCCAAGTCCAAATAAAAATTTGTAACATCAACACGATCCCAAATAAACCCTTGGGAAGTCAAGGCATCCATAAATGTCTCTTCCTCAGAAAACCGAGATTTCATGCCCATACCCCAGGTTACAAAGAAGAAGTCACCAAAAACGCTATTCAGGCGTGAATTATGCAAGAGAATGTCCCTCATCGCTGTTTCCAATCTAGTAAACTCTTGCATACTAATGTGGATACCTTTTCCCAAACCAAAATGAGCAGCAGACTCATAATCCAAAGGCACAGGTACTACTGATGTATCAAAAGCAATATCCAAGGCTGGAAGGAGAACAAGATCAACAAACTGCACACGATAGTGATCTGGTACATGATATGAAGGGCTAACACCTTCGGTCAAAACAAGCCCCTGGTAAATGCGAGGAAAACAAATACACACCTATAGATAGCTGTTAAATGGGAATACTCTAAAAAAAACGAATAAACTACCTGCGGGCTGTTCTGACTTGAGAGGAAGCTTCTC
>NW_027137886.1:0-7663 GCF_000149305.1 Rhizopus delemar RA 99-880 | reverse complement strand
TCTGGTCTTGCCAAGACAGGTGCAGTGGTGAGTAGCTTCTTTAATTGTTCAAAGGCTCGTGTCGCCTTATCTGTCCAGGGTACTTTCTTTTTTGTCTTTGTTAGCTCATGTAGAGGTCTTGCGATTGAAGCAAAGTTTTTGATGAACCTTCTATAGTATGAAGCTAATCCCAAAAATGATCTTGTTTGTGTTACTGTCTTTGGCATAGGACATTCTACTATCTTTTGAATTTTCGATGGATCTGTCTGTATTCCTTCTTTTGTTACAATATAGCCAAGAAACTTGAGATGTTTTTTGAAAAAGATACATTTCTCTAGGTTGAGCTTTAAATTCGCTACATCAATGCATTCAAATACTTGTTTTAGGTGTTCCAAATGTTCATAAGGGTTTTGTGAGTAAACGTTAAGATCGTCTATACAGTGGGTCAAAAAACTGCACCAACGCAACTCAATTTTTCGGAAATACCAGTATAGCTCTGTCAGTTTAACAGTAAACATTACGAAACTTGGAACAAAAAGAGTTAATACTGTTACTATTTATTGATAAAAGTTTCAAAGTCAGATGCGGAGTATTGATCTAAGGAGCGCTCAGCAAAAAGAGGAGGTCGGTTGGTGCAGTTTTTTGACTTTTCTAATATTTAGTGGATCCACCCTTTTCTGCTAAGACAGCTTGTATTCTGTCGGGCATACTGTCTATATACTTGATGCATTGTTCCTTAGTAAACGAATTCCATTCATTTTCGACTCTTTGCCACAGGTCATGGATGCTAGTCGCCCTATTATCATACATGCTTAGCTTTAACTTCAAATGATGCCATATATGTTCAATAGGATTAAGATCTGGACTTTGTGATGGCCAATCGTCAATGTAAATCATGCCACTATCCTTCATCCATTGTGTTGTGGACTTTGATCGATGTTTGGGATCATTATCGTGCTGAAATACCGACGTTTCCCAGTTCAGACCATAGCATTCCATAGTGTCTTTTAGACTTGTACCAAGGATTTCTTGGTATACCTCTGAATTCATGGTGCCATTATAGATCTGACATGCGTATCCAGGTCCTTCGCTGGTTATACAACCCCATAACATGAGACCACCGCCTCCATGCTTCACAGTAACGTCGATATGGTGAGGCTGTAAACGATCACATTTTCTTTTCCAGTAATACTTGCAACCATCAGAGCCCCAAATGTTGATTTTCGTCTCATCAGAAAAGATAACACGTCGCCAATCATGTACTGTCCAATATTGATGCTTTTTAGCCCATGTTAATCGAGCCTTCTTGTGCTTTTCAGTCAATAATGGCTTCTTCTTTTTGATCTCAGCATAAATTTCAACTGAATGTAAGACATTAATTGCCGATTGATACGACATAGGGTGTCCCAGCTCCTCCAACTTCATTTGCACATCCTTGGCAGTCTTTAAACAACCTGTGAGCACTTGTCTCTTGATGTATCGACGTGTTGACTCTGCCACAATGCTCGGTCTGCCTCCTCTTTTACGTATTCTATCGTGTATCCACTTATTTGCATACCTATTGACGGTATTTCTATGCACTCCAACTCGTTTCCCAATGACTGCAGGATCAACACCGTTCTCTAATAATGCTTTGATACTGTTTTGAATATCGGATGGAAGCTTTTTGGGCATTTCTAATGATGGATGGATACTGACGATGTATGATGGGTTTGGGTAAAGTAGGAAAGAAAAAAAAGAAAACAATTGCAAAAAAATTTATTTTAAGGTCCCCAGTGTGACTAGTAATAAAAAAAATTAGATTAAATCCGCCGGAATAGTCTCAGTCCGAACATATGATACCAAATACCTTTTCATTTTAAAAGTCAAAAAACTGCACCAACCGACCTCCTCTTTTTGCTGAGCGCTCCTTAGATCAATACTCCGCATCTGACTTTGAAACTTTTATCAATAAATAGTAACAGTATTAACTCTTTTTGTTCCAAGTTTCGTAATGTTTACTGTTAAACTGACAGAGCTATACTGGTATTTCCGAAAAACTGAGTTGCGTTGGTGCAGTTTTTTGACCCACTGTATATGCTACTAGACATTTGTTCAATAAGGGTCTGAAGCATAAGTCAATGAGCCGTTGAAAAGTGGCTGGTGAGTTTACTAATCCCATTGGTAGCATGTTATAATGATATGTTCCAAATTTAGTTGTGAATGCGGTGTATTCCTGGCTGCTTTCTTCTACTGGCACTTGGTGAAATCCAGCTCGCATGTCCAAAGCTGAGAATATTTTTGCTTTTCCTAGTGTATCAAGTAAATCATCTATTCGAGGCAATGGATATGAATCTTTCTTGGTGACAGTATTTAACTTTCTGTAGTCAATGACCATACGATAATCTCCGTTCTTCTTTTTAACTAATATGACAGGTGCAGCCCACGGACTATTTGAGGGTGATATTATTCCGAGTTTACAATATTTGTCTAACTCTTTTTGTAAGTAGTCGGCTTCTATAGGACTAAGTCTGTAAGGACGGTGTCGAATAGGCATTGTGTCTTTTTCTAGTATGATTTTGTGTTGGATAAGGTTGGTGTGGCCCATAGTGTTGTTGTCCCAATCAAAGATGTGCTTGTATCCTTGTAATAGCTTACTAATTTCTAGCTTTATGTCGTCAGACAAGTCCTGTATTTCGAATTTGTCTAGAAGTTCTGGGTCTAATGTTTTCTTATCTTCCTCTATTTCACTAATATGTCTTCTTTCCAAAGCGCACAATTCAGGGTTATTACTTAGATTGTAGGCATTTACTATAGTATCCTTTTGCAGGTTGAATTTTTCGAGCATCCCTAATTCTTCTTCAGGTTCTATTTGTATGTATTTCTCCGTTCTATTGAATATATGTATTTCCAAATTCCTTTTGTTGGATACGAGAGATGTACATGGATCAAAATATCCTTGTGCAGGTAAAAGAGTTGGATGGGTTACGTCAAATAAATACACATGATTATTCCGTTCTTCAATAGGCTTATCGATTGTTATGGTCTTTGATGTGTTAGCCTGAATGGTAAGACCTGTGGATGATGCTTTTATACGGTAAGTTTCTTTTTCCAAGATTATGTCGACTTTTTCTCCTTGATCGTCGTCTAATACTAGTAATGATTGTCCTTCTTCTTCTTTTTCGACGTCTTCTTCTTCTGAATGACTTTCTTCAGATTCTGTTGAACTATTTGTATCCGTATCATAGCTTTTATCAGACTCTTCATTATCAAAGTGTACATACTTAGTTATTTTGGAATTTGTTAAACTTATAGGCTGCTGATAATTCTGATGAAGGGCTTTTATCTTTGGCAAGGCTGCATTCTTCTTGATAAAATGTATTTCTATTTCAGCTTTCTTGTTTTTGTATTTCACTTTTAAGGTTGAGCTGTTGAAGTCAATTTTAGCCTTGGCACGATTTAACCAATTGGTGCCTAAAATGAGGTGCGAAGGACATGATGGTAGCACTTCTACCGTACAAGGAATAATGATGTCTTCTTTTACTTCTATTGGTACGTCATAAATTATTCCTAGAGCAGGTTGTTTACTATTATTTCCAAGTGTAAAAATGCTTTCAGACGGTGCGTCTATTTCTAAACCGAGTTCATCAGCCAATGCTTTTGACATACAAGTCTTGGCAGCTCCACAATCTACTAGCGTCTTGATCTTTTTATCATTGATATGTACAATACAATGTGCTGCGGTTGTATTTAATTCATCGTCAACAATATCTAGAGCTTGTATCATTGGTTGCTGTTGATTTTGTTGTTGCTGTTTTGTGGATATGCGCTTGGGTCTACATTCGCTGACTAGCTTTCGTCTTAAGGTTGGAGCTACTTGGATAAGTTCTCCTATTTCGATATCTGCTTTTTGCTTCATTACATCAGAAACTATGTCATACTGAATTAAAGCTGGTTCACTTTTAGTTCTAGTTCGCTTTTGTTTGATCGTTTCTCTATCTTGTACAGGTAAATCTGTGTCCATGTTTATATCATGTTGTGATGTATTCTGTTGATTGCTAACTGGCTGAATATCTTCCAAATGAATTCTCGTTGCAACCTTTCTTGTTAATGTAGGTTGCTTGCCCTTCGTCTTCATTGTTGGCTTTGTTTTGTTATAAGGAGTAGCAGTAGTAACATCAGGAGGCCGTTCAGGTCTTATTGCAGCACAGAGCTCTATTTGAGAAGGATCATAATTGGTTTCTGTATCTGATAGGATGACATTAAGTTGGTGTTGAGAGTTTTCATGTTTAATGGATTTGTTATTATTGTGGGTGTTCGATTGACCATTCATTTTATCATTAAAAACAACCGACCCATTTAGTTTTTTGACTGACTAGGTTGTTGAGGTTGAGATTGTTGCACGGGCGGTCTGTTTTGTTGCGGACGGTAAGCTTGATTGTTAAAGTTATTTCTGCTTCGTCCTTGATTGTTATAGTCTTGTCTTCCGTGATTATTATCGTTACGTTGGTAACCATTGTTATTATACATATTATTATTGTAGTCATTATTGTTATAACTGTTATTGCCATTTTGGTATTGATACTGATAATTATCATTGTAACGATTACGACGATTGTAATTTCTAGCCGGGTTTTGATATTGTTGTTGGTTACCCAATTCATTTCGGATGGTTTGTTCAATAAGATTAACCAAATCCTGTTGATTATTATGTTGGCTATGATATGCTCCATTGTTCCTTTGAGCTTGATATGGGTAATTTTGGGCATGATAATTATTACGAGTAATTTCCAATGTTGATAACTGGTTGGGCCCACTTACAATCTGAGGGTTAGGTATTACAGTGTTAACCATTCCGTAAGGATGTAAGCTAGAGATTGGGATTACTTGAGCAGGACCTTCGTTTGCGTCAATCAGTTCAATGTTATGATCATTTGTCGGGTATCGCTGATGATAGACACCATCATCATGATATATGAGTGCGTGATTTACATTTCTTGGTATGAATGGGTTGTCAACCATTGCGATCTTGCGTGGACGGTTTGCGTTCCACCAACCTTCTGCGTGGTTTAACCAATCTTGAAATGTTCTAGCACTACTTTGTATACAAAATTGTTTGATATCCCTTAATAAACCTGCGCGAAAGCGGCTTTCGATTACGGCTTCGCTAGTGATATTAGCCAAGTCAGCAGCTTCACGTAATCTTGAAAGGAATATTTGAGGGTGTTCTTGCTCTCCTTGGATCATATCATTGAATTCCAATTCGTAATTCTGAATTAACTCAGGAGTAATGTAATGACTTTTCAAAAGTTCCATAGCTTCATCGTAGGTCACTTGTGGACGATCCTTGAGTATAGTTTTTTCAAAGTAGACTTTAGCAGCTCTACGTAATTGAGATTTGAGAATAGCGAGTTTGCGGTTATCACTATGTGTGTTGCTGAGTATAAGGTAGGAATCCAGTAGCTCTTGAAAATGGCGAAAGTCCTCGCCTTCATAGCCATAGAATTCGATTAGTTTAGGACGGTATCCTTGAATTTGGTTGCTGCTTTGCACCAACGCGATGGGTTCTGTCGTTGCCATTGTTGATAGTAAGTGTTTTGATATTGTTGATTCGATTTTGATTAAGTTCTTTTGATCAGTTCGATAGATTTCTTGATTTGTTGATTTATTTCCCTCGTAGTGACCACCAAATGTAACTTGTTAGTACTTGGGACTTGGCTTGTGTTAAAGTGATGTAGATTTGTTTAAATTGAGGTTTGAAGTCTTGAATGACTTGAGTTTAGGTAACTTGATTGAACGTTTAACAGTTCTTTAGAGTAAATTGTCTTTGAGTAGTGACCACCAGATCTTTTTAGATCAATAAGGTTAAGAATAAGATTGTTTGATAAACGATAAAAATAAAAGGGAACTTTCTTGATTTGTGATAACTCGGGTATCAGATCAGAAAGAATAAGTAAAAATAAAAAGAAAAGAAAAGGTAATTGTGACCCAATAAGAAAAGATTGCTTTTTAAGCGTAAGAAGATTTGATTTATTGAATTGGATTGGATAATGTTATTTTGTTTAAAAATATTCATCTTATTTATATAAAAATTGGCGTGGCTTATTGTTTGTGTTGTTTGACATCTATGTCGAACGACATCAATGTCGCTGGACATCAAAATTATTCTTGTGATCAGCATTGTTCTCTTGATCTAAAATTTCATCAATTGTGCTACAGTGTGTTACAGTGTAATAGCTTGTTTTCTATTTAGGCCTTGTGTATTTATAAAGGGTTTAAAGTAGTTTTGAATATGAAGTAAAGTTATATTTGAGTATTTTCTTGATAGGAGTGACCACCAGATCTTGTTTTAAAGTAGATCAGTCTTGATATAAAGGTAATAGTAGCTTGATATGAGCTTTAACAGTGATACAATGAAGATATTTGGCTTCAAGGGACTCGACTTGTTGTTGATGTTTAGTAAAATAGTAATAGTAATAAAAGAGATTTGCTTTGAATGATATTTATTTAAAAATAATCAAAAGTAAAGTATGTCAGAAGTAAGTTTGTCAAAAGTAAGTGAATTAATTGTTTTTATAGTTTTTATGAATTTTATAACATGCTTTAAAATTTAAAGCATGCCTTGATTTTAATGCACCTTTTAATTTTTGTGCCTTGCATTAATTTTTATGTACCTTCGGGTCAAAATTTATAATCTGCATCCTTACAACAGTACTAAAAAAAACTTGACTGTATATCTTTCAGTGTTACAATATTATAAAAACCTTACAAAATCCAATTATCACAACAGGCACCACAATCGGCTTCGTCACGGTAAAAAGAAGCTCTCCGGCGGGGAATTGAACCCCGGTCTCCCGCGTGACAGGCGGGGATACTCACCACTATACTACCGAAGATCCGTGCTTTGTCGTGCTACCAAAGAGAAGGATCAAACTCCGTGTCCCGGTCCGCACCACTACAAATAATGTAGGGGCTTTGACGTAGAATTTTAACACACCTAACAATCATAGATTCGTAGGTTTTATAATTTTCTATGAGAAAACATTATATCTTGCTGTATTGCACCTTTTTTAATTTTGAAAAAAGATTTAGGTGCGAAAAAAATGAAGAAATTGAACAGTATTTCTGTTTTTTTTGTAGGGTAAGTATTCATAGAGTTATTCATGTTTTAAAAAAGTGTCTGTTTTTTTTACAGATGATATTTTTTTTGGAAAGCCTGTTCCCCTCTATCGTTGAAAGACCGATATCTTCTTTTTTTTATTTTTGAGGGCAAAAAGCGGAAATCAAAAGTACTTTCGGATTATTTTGCTCAGAAGAATACATATTAGGAAGGTAGTCTGTGGTTTTTAGCTTAGGTCATTACAAACGTATTACAGAACGTAACAAAATAGTCGTGTTTGGGAAAAAAAAAAAAGACAAAGTAAAAAAAAAAAAAAAAAAAGTCTAGCAATAGAAAGTTCATTATTCAAATGAAAACAATAATTTAACAACAAATATACTTTATAGAAATGTAAATGTCTTTACATTATAAAATAATAATAAAATAAAGAAGCTCTGCTAACATTTTGTTACAAGGCAGTTATAATTAACAAATACATACAAAACTTTTTTGTTTATCAAATAAATATATTGCTTTATTATTTTTTATGCCAAATATTGTAAAAGAATATATGTTTTTAAGCTTATTCTCGTTCATTACTTACTT
>NW_027137887.1:0-7659 GCF_000149305.1 Rhizopus delemar RA 99-880 | reverse complement strand
GAATTCAATTTTTTCTGTATATTCAGTTTATTGAAACCAAAGGAGCTTATTTGTTTTGTTGCTAAAGAATAATAGAACCAATGATTGTTTTAATCATTTACATGATTTAAATAATCCAATTTGCAAAAACAATACAAAAAAAAAAAAATATAATAAAAAAAACGCGTTTGCAAATGCTCTGAAATGACGTCGCTATAACTTACAAGTGTTTCAAAAAGTACAAAAAACTTCCGATTGTACTTCTTTTCCTTCTTCACATAATCCTGCTACGAAATTCTTACGGCTCATAATTACTTTTCACTATTCTAAACTCTTCTTAATAATTAAATTGTTATTATTTATCTTGTACCTTAATCCAGTTATTTGCCCCTTTCCACCAAAATTGCTTTTTTATCCTGAATTATAATTATACGTTGGTCGATTAACACATGGCTCCGTGAAAGTGTAAAAGTAAATAGTTATGATAAAGAAAAATATGCTTACTTTTGATTCTAGTGATTTATAGAAGAAACTTGAATAGCATGCTTTTACAATTACTTAACAAGATTTAGCTTTTTTTTAAAGTTAAATAATGAATGCTTATTAATATATATTGTGTCTAACGTATACCTATAGAATATGAGCTACTCTTTGTTCAGCACTGTGCTTTATGAAATATTTAGTAGAAAAAAGTCTATATGGTAGGAAAAAAAAACATACAAGTTCAGTACTCATAATGAAAAATCTTATTTTGATTAGTATATTGGATATAAGGTTGTAAATTCCTGTAACAGCAACGTAAAACTGTAGAGATAATGGAAGGTGTCAAATAGCATATCATTTTGCAGTGCAACTTGTTAATAGATACAAAACCCGAACCTCTGTTTAACGACTCTGAAAACGGTTCTTTTTTATTACTGCTTGAAAAGGTATAAAAATAGTTTCTTCTAAAAAGTTTTAAGCATAGTAACATATGAATAGAATTTATTTGGGTTATAAGCAAAGAGTGGTTGATATGAATGTAGCGATACATAAGAGAAGATTAAATTATATTTTGAATGAAGTTTTGATGGTAATTAGAAAAAAAGGAACGTGGAAAAAGAAGTTATTAAATCATAGACGTAGGCATAAAAGCATAAAAAAATAAAAGAAGATTGCATAAATGAAATGAAGAAAAAGGCATTAAAGATCGGAAAGCATACCATCATGTCTACCACCAACTTTGTCATCATAACGCATATATGGCCATATAACTTTAAACTTATTTTTGGTTGCTGAATATTGGAGTAACCCAACACATTCCAAGATGTCTGCCACATCTAACACAGCAAAATGCTTACGTTCAACATCTTTTTCAACCATTGGTATATTAAATTGATCAAGCTTGTGATTTTTCATCACATCTACAACTGCAAGAAAGCGTACTTGATCATCATATGTATGCTGGAAGTATGTGTAAACTTCACCAACAAACCAACACTTTCTCAAACTAAAAAAAAAAGGTTAGTTGATGTTATATTTAATGTCCATATAAAATTACTTACCTTCGATATCGTCCAGCTTCGAACAAGACAAAGTTGTCAGCTGCTGTAGTCAATCTTTTTTTTTTGCGATATGACAGGGAAGAAATAACGATAGAATCGGTCCAAAGCCGTTCAGCAAACAAAATAGAATTAGTTCCAATATCGATTATGCTTTGATCACCATAAAGTCGCCTGTAATAGGATCGAAGTGCAACAACAAGATCTTGATCGCGCAGATCAGGGGTGATTACTCCATTTGATAACAAATATGCTTCATCAGCAGGATCCCATAATTGCGGAAACTGATCGTTGCCTGAAGGATGGGAAACAAACGATACAGGAGAGCTTTGATCTGCATTCACTTGATCGTTGTTAGCTAGAGACGTGGTAATTCCATATTGTTGTAGGTTGACGATGTTCAACAAAACGTTGGAGCTGTTAACTCCAGGCTTTGTGGTCGATTTAATCTTGTTTGCAAACTCTTTTATTGTTCTCTCCGTTGATCTACAGCTATAATTCTTTATGGGCCCCAGCTGTCTGGTCATGTGCCCAAGATGACCCAGATAATGGTTGTTGGCTGTGAAAACTTTGACTGACAAATTACCAACGTTGATTTGATCACGCAAGTATTTGTGCCATGTTTCCACATCACTATGTTAAATGATAAAATACTGTTAGTAAGTAAAATGTAATAACGAACTTCTGCTACTTTGTATTCACCTTTCCATTTTTTTCACATCCTCTTCCTTTAATGTTCGACGGAGTGCCAGATTACAGCCATTTATTAGACACATCAACGCTTTCTTTGCTTCGTATTCGACTAGGTAAGGCAAGATGATATTTGGTACGATCACGCAAAGAAAGTTCTGCCAATCTACAGCTCTGTAGCGACCAAAGGAAGCATGAAAGGAGCCTTCAAATATTTGGGGGACTATGGAGGCACATACTTCCATCTGGCGCTGTACAATAGCCATACCATTGGTTCTTCGAAGTGGATTTTTTAGTCTGAAGCTGTATGATGAACCTGATTCAATGATGTACGATTCATTGCAACTGGCGTTAAGAATATTGAAAATAAGGTGTCCAATCCCTCTGCCAATCAAGTGCATCTCGTCAATTCCAAAAAATTCTACACCACAAAACGTCGAAAGAGAAGTGAGCAGCTCTGGTACTTGTCCCATTTGATGGCTCTGTGATGTATTGTAAGCAATCATGACTTTTTTTTAAAAAAAAAAAAACTTACAGGATCACCATGTACTAGGCTTTCTTTTGATCGAATATTGCCGTTATGTAAAAAGTATCTCGCACCATCTGATACACCTCGAACATCACAAATACGACAACCATGGTATGCCATATGGCCAGCATGATTCATTAAGTCTGCAACACCAGGAATGTCACCCATAACACCCATCAAGTGAACCTTGCCTTTGTAAATTACATTGTTATCTTTTAATACTCGAAAACCATTGTTTCCAAGACTTCTGATTTCGTCAACAATGGTCGCAGGAAAGACATAATATTATCAAGCTTAGAGGGACCAGGTATGATGGCCAGAGTAATCATATGATGGCGAGTATGCCTATAGAATAATGGTTAACATCTAAGAATTAGGCTTAATAACAATAGGCTTGCCTATATGAAGGACTTATGTTCATCACTAAGCAATGAATGATTGTTAATGTGCTTCCTGTTTGAACTTTTGGTTGGAATCCATCAACAAACAAGACTATCCCAATGTCGCTATCATCCTGAAAAAGTTGCTGCTGATTGAAAAGAAAGTCTTGATACACCTTACCATCAAAGATGTCCCTGTACACTCCATCTTCATGTGTACAATCTTGTTCGGCACGGTACTTAAATAATTCTCTCTTGTCTTCATCAAGCATCATTTGTGCTAATGCAGCACCAACAGATACAACAGCCATTTGCTGAACAGCAATAAAAGAAGGGAAGGACTCATCATTCTTTTCGACACCAGCTTGTCGAAGGGCAAGAGCTTGTTCATGCTTTCTATATCTTGGAAGCTGACAATTTTCATTAGTACAAAACAAGATATTTGCATCATCCTTTGGGTATAAGAAGCAGCCATTGGGACAAACATCAAAATGAGAAACAACTTGAAACCCATCATGGCTACTGCATATCCATCTTGAAACTGTATCGGGACTAGGCATCATACCACCAAGCTCTGTTGGATTTATGTTAGAGGTAATGAGGAATTTTACATTGTTTATTAATCTACCATTGAGAGCATCGTCACTAATCTTGCTTAATAGCGTTTTGTTTATAGTATTCATCATATCTCTCTTGAACTGACGATTAACACCGTGCTGATCAGCCAATCGAGTAAGCTCAACAGCAGCCTTTTCGACCGCCGAGAGTTGCAAGCTGGATCCAGTGTACTCATAAACCACTGCATTATCTAGAGCGATGAAAGTGTGATATATTAGCAAAACGCAATAATGATAAACAATCACTAATTCCTAATTTTTTATTACCAGCAAGTGACGAAGCAACAGATCCAACGCTAACATTAGACATGCTTTCCATGCCAACATCTACATCAACGTCTACATCAATATTTGTATCAGCATCGTTATCATAGTCATCATTTGAAGTAGTTTCTAAAGTAGAATTTTGCAGTGACAGTTCACCAGCTCTATGTTCTCGGATAAAATGTGACATACATCCACCACGTATCTGATGTAACTGCAACTTAGCAAAGGTAACACCAACAAAGCGTTTCCAAAGGTTACAAGGATAAGAAGTAGCTTGAGACATTGGAAAGTTAATTTTTTGACAAAGGTTAAAAAAAGAGATGAAGAGCAGACAATAGTAATTTAAAGGTATTTATACTTTTCAGTGTGTTATTGTTCAAGTCAAAATTAATAAGAGTACAAAGTATTTATTGTAGAAATCAGATGAAAATCATGGTTCCTCAGGATGCCTATCTGGCTATAGGTGGCTAAATCTACCGAATTAGTCAATGGTTCTGTATGGGGTAATGCTGATTATAGAGATGATCCGTACATCTAATGCATATCCATTGCCATTTTTGGAATGTAATAGGTAAAAGCAAAGAAAAATAACAAAAACAAAACGCGGGAATTAATATAGGGCGTAAACAAACATTGGCTCATACATTACAATGTACATATGTAAATAGAAGATAGCCTTTAGTATAGAAAATATAATACTAAAACGCAGATACTTATAGAGAAATCAGAGGTTAATATAAAATTGTTGGTATCAGAGACAATTGTTATCTAGGCTAAAGTTAAGTATAAAGCTCATTTTTCTTTTATTTTGCTATGTTTATTTTTTTTTTAATAAAAATCAATAATAAATCTGTTGATGTTTGTCACTTAAAACTAGTATGTATAATCTGATATAGTAATATATACATTTGCCAGTTCCTTAAATTCTTAACGTAAATACAGGTAATAAACAATACAATGTAGATCAATAACAAAGGTAACCTAAACATAATATAACATAGAAATAAATTAAAATTATTCATAATAAGTCGTTTAAAGTCAGTATAAAAACAATAAAAGAAATGGTATTAGAACATATAAACTTATCTCTTGAAAAAATTACATTCTGTAGTCTCGCTCATCTACTATGTAATGATTACAACTTTAAAAAGAACATGTCATAGTGTTTTACTTCTTTTAATAGTATTATGTAAATGTTTTTTTTCCCACATTTTATTATAGCATAAAATATTTGCAAACGATGTTTGTTATGGGTATTTTACACGGAATGGTGATCTTTTTTATCAAGTATACTACAAACTAAAAAGGTAACTTCTCCTTAATACAAAAATTAATTAAAGATATCATATACAATGCTCCTGAATTGATCATCGTTACAATGAATACTTTTCTTCAATTAATAATCGAGTTTATAGAAGTGATATAGGCAACAGCAATCTCGCAAATTACTAAAAGAATATTTTTATTAGTTTTGTTAATATCAGTCTACATCTTTCATTTTTGAATATAATCGTAGCATTTTTCCCTTTTTTACTATGTGCTTTGCTGCAAAGATAATCAAAGAGTAACTAAACGCATTATTTACATTAAACAATATTATCAGTAGAAATGAAAATGTGCTAGTGGACACCACTTCTCTAGTTGAACAAACTATTAAGGAGCAAGTGCATAGATTTGCATCATGCCGTTTGATATTTAGTCGGCACTACATGGTACATATGTTAATAAATGAATGTGAAAAGTATATAAACTCTAGGCATTTATATAATTATTGTTTATTTTGGTTCTACCAAACTAATACTTTTCTACTTTTACATCTTTTTGCTATGTCTTACAACGTTGATCGAATTGTTAACGAAATCCGCAACTATAACAGAACGGTTAACGTTATGAGAAGTGAATTTGAAGCCTGGAAAAATGAGATTCAGCAACAAATGACCGAGTTGAAGCTGATGATAGAGCGAAACAATTTCATAAACTACCCTCTTCCACAAGGTAAAAAAAAAAAAGGAAGTGAATCAGGATGTCTTTTACTTACAATACATTACATCAGCTATTTATCAGCAACAGCCTCCTCTATTCAATTCACCAGCACTCGAGAGCGGTCGTAGGGATATTCCACGATTTCCAACAAGCTTGGGTGATGGTCAACATAGCAACACAACATGTATAGAGGCGTTTATAAGAGAAACAATGGATCTTCTTGATAAGCCAGAGGATTCAAACGAAATACTCGATAATAAACGACTTTTAGCCAAAAAGTATCACTCGCAGCTAAATAGTTTTGCACAAGTTATTTGTATTGATTTAAGCAATAAACTTCTTGCGGATGCACACATCGACAAAAATAAGCTATCATGGAAGTACATTCCTGTTGCTTATAAAAATACGGCATATAAAGAGCTTGAAGAGTTCGCTTTACGAGCAAGTATCCCTTTAGGTCGATGTGTTAATAGCTGGGGAGCTCAAGTTTTGCTAGCAAAGTCATACGGCAATTACTACAACAAAAAGGTACTCTTTTTCTACAAAAATGTCCATTTGATTAACCATTATATCTATATTAGTTAAAAAATAAACTATCGAACACTACAAGTAGCTCAATGGAGACAAACACCCACTTAGCAGAACAAACAAATGATACACATCCTGAGGAAAATTTTGATTTTGAATTACTTCCTGACTTGGATTCCCCTCACGAATTAGAAGAAGGAAATGGCAATGAAATTAACATGTATGTTTAATTTTAAAAACAAAAATATTCTATGATCATAACGATTAATTTTTATTGATTTAGTGCAACTTCCTTGTCTTCTGCTGTCTCCCTTCTCCCTCCCTCTCCTCGTTCTTCTCGTACCCGTTCTGGTACTCGTACTGCTGCTCGTCGTTCAACTAAAAAGAGAAGAATATAATTGCTTTCGTTTTCTCTTTCTTTTTTTGTTTTATCTTATGTTAAATAAAGTACACTATTATTTGCTAGATGTCTGTTAGGATTGTCTCGTCATGACTAAATCTTCAGGATGGTAATGCTAACTATTTTTTTTTATTCTTTTTTTATATGCCTTAGCTTATTCTTCAATGTCATTGGTCCTATGACGTTAATTCAACGAAATAAACTTGCATGGATTTTAAAGTATCTTTTTTTTAAAAAGTATTTTGTTCTTTTCGTTTTTTTATTATTATTATTATTTATAACTATCATTACTTTACTTTGTTGACAGTTCTTGATACTTTTAGATATTGTTGATATGCATCGTACTTTGAAAACAAAATAGTTAAACCTTAATCAACTCAAAAAGTTAATCTTTGCAAAAGAGAGAAAACAATCCTTTATTTTATTGCATGGTATAAAGTTGTTGGATGCTGTACATCTTTTAGCTATCTCTTTTTTTCTTTTGCTTATAGTAAACTTTAGCTTTCTTTACATCAAGTATCATGTTTACTTTATTCAAACAAGATGTTTTTAACTAATGGTTCACCAATTAAAGAAAGTTCGTTTATGATTAGATTTCAACATGTAACAACCCTTACCTTTTTTTTTTTTTTTTTTTTTTTTTTTACATGTATAGTTTCTTGCATTTTTTTCTTATCTTTACCATCTTACTTACTCTATCTGTAGTATACAATTTAAGTATATAGTCAACACCATACCATGCTGT
>NW_027137888.1:0-7630 GCF_000149305.1 Rhizopus delemar RA 99-880 | reverse complement strand
TATGTGGTAAGTTTCTTGGGTCGACCGGCTTGCAATACGGAGCGATGGTCTACTTCTTTCGCAATGTTCGAAATAGACCCTTTAGAAACATGTAACTCGTTGCTGATAATATCGTACGACTTTCCTCTTCTTAAAGCGGAGATAATAGCATTTCGTTGAGTTTCTGAAATTTCGCGATTTACCATTACTTGAAATGTCGAGATGGAGCAATGAGAGAATACAATGGAAAAACAAAAAAAAACAAAATCGACCAGGGCTGCCTTGGAATAGCAGAAGTAGTCACGGATAAAAATTATGATAACAGTCACGAGTTAGTCCTATGTCATTTGGGAACATAGGCGTAAATTTAGTTCATATTTAAAAAAACCCAAAAAATTGTTCATTTTGATTTTGATTTTTGATTGGATATTTTCCAGCCTTCATGCATAGCACGTGATATTCTTACAGTGTTGTAAATAGCTGAGAAGCAGTGCTTCATAATGGTCTATGCTGAGTGCTGATTGAAGATTACGCGAAGCAGATTCAGTACAAAATGTGTAAAAGGCGGTTCAAAATGAACAATTTTTTGAGGTAGTGTAAGACTGTTATCTTATTGACATGCCAAAACATGACATACCAAGATAGACGTCCTCGCACATTAAGGATTATATCTACTTAGAACTCTGAATTATCACTCCCGTCAGTATCTGCATTAGCAGGACGTAGAATAAATAATAGAATTATAGGCCCGTAAAGTATGGCTGATATCGTCGTCGGCATAAATATGCATTCAATCACAGATTTTGATATTGCTGAACATAAAAGCATATACCTAACAATTAACGATTCGCAGAGTTTGCACAATTATTTGCAGTGTGACACTGCAAATAATCGTTCCAATTGGATAAAGCATATCGCAAGATTGAACATTTTTTGGTTAACAGATATTTATGGGTTTTGGAGAAAAGATGTAACTTTCGTTGTATTGGTCATTTTTGAATTTTGAAAAAAGATTTAGGTGCGAAAAAAATAAAGAAATTTAACGATATTTTTGTTTTTTTTGTAGGGTAAGTATTCATAAAGTTATTCATGTTTTAAAAAAGTGTCTGTTTTTTTTACAGATGATCTTTTTTTGGTAAGCCTGTTCCCCTCTACTGTTGAAAGACCGATGTCTTCTTTTTTTATTTTTGAGGCAAAATGCGGAAATCAAAAGCAATTTGCGATTATTTTGTTCAGAAGAATACATATTAGGAAGGTGGTTTGTGATTTTTAGGTTAAATCATTACGAACGTGTTACAGAACATAGAAAAATAATCGTGTTTGGGAAAAAAATGACCTGGTAAAAAAAGACTTGGTAAAAAAAAAAAGACTAAGTTAAAAAAAAAAGACTAAGTTAAAAAAAAAAGACTAAGTTAAAAAAAAAAAAGACGAAGTTAAAAAAAAAAGAAAAGAAAAGAGTATAGCTATAAAAAGTTCATTGTTCAAATGAAAACAGTACTCTAACAACAAATATACTTCATAGAAATGCAAATGCTATTACATTATAAAAAAAGAATACGTGTATATTTTAAAAGAATAAAAAATCACTACGGCGCAGAAGAACACGAGTTGAAGCACCCGTACGCTTGCTGAAGCGTCTTTTATGCTAGTTCCAGCATATTTTTTGCCATTTTTTTTAAGTTGTTCTCCGCATTTTTTTTAAAACGCTTCAGTCTTTTTTATTGCTACTCTTTTTTTTTTGGCATGTAAATACTGAAATAGGGTGGATCTACTTGGCGAAATCACGTTTTAAACTATACACAACCTGAGTTATGCTATTAAAAGACGAAACGAAGCAATATTAAACAGCCTGAATTTTTGTGCATGATGACTGTAATGGTCGTAAAGAGATCCCTATTCATTAGTTTCTTTAAGCAATCGCAAAGAAAGTAGATTATATGCAATTTTTTATTTTTTTTTTAAAAAGACGCTCTGCAACTTTCTTTTTTGTTTCTTTCTTAAGCTATATTTTGCGATCGTTTTTAGAATAGATAATTTACAACAACAAAAAAAGAGACAACATATAACTCAATCACGGCCAAAAATGTAAAAGAAAAAAACGAAGATCATGTTTTTTATGCTACTGTCAACTGTCGTATCCTAAATCACTTTTACATCTTGTGCTCCAGCTGACATGTTTTTAAAGGAAGCTTAAATTGTGAAAAAGAAGACATGTAAGCATTATGTCGAAGAGTTAGTAGTGTGCCTGTAACATTAGTTTTATTTATTTCAGCAAATTTAAACAAGACATGTTTTGATTGCCGTAACTTTCCTTTGTATCCAAATGTAGTGCTGCTTCATTATACTTTGACTAGTCGAGTTACATTACAGCCTTTTTATATTAATTGAACTGACAGTGATTTGTGATAGTTGTGGATCTTTACTGTTTTGTAGTAAATATGGAGAAATAAGTTGAAGGTAGTAAATGCTTAATAGGTATAAAAAAGAGCTGTATAAGCTATTATCAAGCTTAAGCCATAAACAATAAAGTAATTCATTTATAAATTACTCCCTCATTCGGTAAAAATATTGTTTTGAGTAGGTTGTCCTTTATTAGTATAATTTTTTCTGTTATATTCAGTTTATTGAAGCCAAAGGAGCTTATTTGTTTTGTTGCTAAAGAATAATAGATCCAATAATTGTTTTAATCATTTACATGAATTAAATAATCCAATTTGCAAAAACAATACAAAAAAAAATAAAAAAAAAAAAACGCGTTTGCAAATGCTCTGGAATGACGTCGTTATTGTTGTAGAACAGTAACTGATTGTAGTTGACATTAATAAATATAAGTCTTAATACAAGATCATAATTAAAATAAAATAAAATACAAGTTTATTTAAATAAGATCATACAATCAATTCCAATTAAACATGTTCTTTTAGAATATGCATTGTATTCATGAGAGTTCTTTGATAAGAAGACGTATCAACTAAAATAACCAAATCCAATCCAATGGCAGGGATATTGCTAATCTTTCACATAATTGAAATAACGCGGGGAATAACGTTATTCAAATCAGTGAGGAATTCCCAGAATAAAAGATAATCTATGACAGACATACAAAAGAACAAATGAAAATTTTTCATAATCATAATTATAGATAACACTTGCTAAAGTACCTGAATATTAGAAGAACGATAACAATAGAAGATATCAAGCCACTCACTCAATAAGATATAAATACCTGCCTTCAATTAGAATAATTTTTACTTTAACTTAAACTGAAATAAAGATCAGTCTCAAAAAGTACCCAAACTGTTTCTTGATCTTTGTTTTTACCTTTTCCTTTATTATTTAAACCATTATACAACAGTTATAACTTACAAATGTTTCAAAAAATACAAAAAACTTCCGATTGTACTTCTTTTCGTTCTTCACGCAATCCTGCTACGAAATTATAATGGCTCATAGCTATTTTTACTATTCTAAACACTTGCGAACAATTAAATTGCTATTTAACTTGTACCTTAACCTAGTTATTTGTCCCTTTCCACCAAAATTACTTTTTTATCCTAAATTATAATTATACCATGGTCGATTGACACGTGGCTCCGTGAAAGTGTAAAAGTAAATAGTTATGGTAAAGAAAAATCTGCTTACTTTTGATTCTAGTGATTTATAGAAGAAACTTGGATAACATGCTTTTACAATTACTTAACAAGATTTAGCTTTTCTTTTAAAGGTAAATTATAATCGTTTGTTGATATATATTGTGTCTAACATATGTCTATAGGATATGAGATACTCAAATGCAAAGTCTTTATTAAATCCTGTGCTTTATGAAGCATCTAGTGGAGAAAAGTGTATTCGGTAGAAAGAACAAAAAAAACATACAAGTTCAGTACTCATACAGAAGAAAACCTTATTTCGATTAGCATATTGGACATAAGTTTGTAAATTCCTGTAACAGCAACGTAAAATTGTAGAGATAATGGAAGGTGTCAAACAGCATATCATTTTGTAGTGCAACTTGTTAACAGATACAAAACCTGAACCTCTGTTTAACAACTCTGAAAACGATTCTTTTTTAATACAGTTACAAAAGGTATAAAAATAGTTTCTTCTAAAAAGTTTTAAGCATAGTAACATATGAATAGAATTTATTTGGGTTATAATCAAAGAGTGGTTGATATGAATATAGCGATACATAAGAGAAGATTAAATTATATTTTGAATGAAGTTTTGATGGTAATTAGAAAAAAAGGAACGTGGAAAAAGAAGTTATTAAATCATAGACGTAGGCATAAAAGCATAAAAAATAAAAGAAGAAGATTGCATCAATGAAATAAAGAAAAAGGCATTAAAGATCGGAATGCATACCATCATGTTTATCACCAACTTTGTCATGATAACGCATATATGGCCATACAACTTTGAATCCATTCTTTGTTGCTGAATATAAGAACAACTCAACACATTCAAATTGTCTGCCACATCTAACACAGCAAAATGCTTGCATTCGGTATCCTTTTCAACCATCGATACATTAAAATTGTCGAGCTTATGATTTTTCATCGCATTTACAACTTTCTGAAAGCGGGCTTGATTACTATACGTATGTTGGAATTATATGTAGACTTATTTTTAAGAAAACTCAATGATGATCAGGAATCACTACTTGGATTTTTTTATTGCCATGAAGTGATGAAGCAACAGGTTCAATGATAACGCTAGACACACTTTCCATGCCAACTTCCAAGCCAACATATATATTAGCATCGTTATCAACAACATCATCAGACAAAGTAGTCTCTGAAACAGAAATTTTCAGCGACAGTTCATCTGCTTTGTATTGTTAAATAAAGGGCGACATACATTCACCACATATCTGATGTAACTGCAATTTGGCAAAGATAGCACCAATAAAGAATTTACAAAGATTACAAGCACAAGAAGCGGTTTGAGACATTAGAAAGTATATTTTTTAACAAAGGTAAAAAAAAAAAAGAAAAGAAAAGAAAAAGAAAGACATATAATAATAACTCAAAGGTATTTATACTTTTCAGTGCACTACCATTTAAATTAAAATTTGTCAGAATACTGTGTATTTAGTATAGAAAACAGATGAAGATCATGGTTCCTGAGGTTGTCTATTTGGCTTAGCTGATTAATACTACCTAATTAGTCAATGGCTCTGTACGAAGCCATGCTGATTATTAGAGATGATTCGTATATCTAATGCATGTGCATTATCATTTCTGGAGTATTGTAGGTAAAAACAAACAAACAAAAAAAAAGGTGGGAATTAATATAGGGCGTAAACAAACATTGGTTCATATCTTGTAATATACATTTGTAGATAGCAAGTAACCTTTAGTTTAGAAAATATAATACTAAAACACAAATACTTATGGAAAAAGAAGAGATCAATATAAAGTTGTAGGTATTAGAGACAATTGTTCTCTAGGCTAAAGTTAAGTAAAGCTCATTTTTCTTTTATTTTGCTATGCTTTTTTTCTTTTTAATAAAAAAAGAAATGTTCATTCCTTAAATTCTTAATTGTGGGTACCATATGGGATTGTTTCGTCATGACTAAATCTTCGCAATGGTAATGTAAACTATTTTTCTTTCTCTTTTTTTTCATTTGCCTTTGCTATTCTTCAATGTTATTGGTCCTACGACGTTAGTTCAACGAAATAAACTTGCATGAATTTTAAAGCTTTTTTTTTTTTTTCATGGCTCTTTTTTTATTCTTTTTTTTTGTATTTTTGTTATTACTCTACTTTGTTAACGGCTTTTGATACTTTTGACTATTGCTGATATGCACCATGTCTTGAAAACAAAATAGCCAAAACTAAAACAACCCAAAAAGTTAACTCATTACAAGCAAAAGAAAAACAATTATTTTGTTGCATAGGTATAAAATTGTTGAATGTTTTATTCTTTTTAACTATTTCTTTTTATCTTTGCTTATAGTAATTTCTAGTATTCTTTTACTTCAAATATTGTGAGTGCTTTAGTCAAGATGTTTCTAACGAATGGTTCACTAATTAAAAAAAAAACTTGGTTATGGTTACATTACAACATGCAATAAACCTTGCTCTTCTTTATATCATTATTTGTATTTCTTTCCGTTTCTTATACTGACATCTTACTGACTCTCTTTGTAGTGTGCAACCTAGATGTATAATCAGTATTATATCATGCTGTAGACCGGTTTGTCGCAACTATTCATCCTCTTCTTTTGTATACTGTGCTTGGTGTATGGTTTCATATTGTGTATGCTGTTCATATTAGGTAAAATTATATTCTATGCGGCTTCAGATAGATCGAACCTTGGCTAAAAACATATTGTATAGATAGTATGTTTGAACAAGACAAAAGGTATAATTTGTTTGCTTGTTATTTTTTATTAACTGATATTCTTTATTTATTAGATTTTGATATTTTGTTTTATTTTGCAATGAAGATTGTGTATGAATTGACTGTGATGATACCAACGATAACAGCAATGACGATAGAACATTATGAAACTCTATAGAGTATATGAGCATGGACTTGAGAAAAAGCAACAATTGTTGTATAAGGCAATTTTTCATCACGATAAAAAAAAAAGAAAAATAATCTTGGTAAATAGTAATAAAATTTCAAATATTTAAATATTAATCATCCTGTTGAATGTAGATTGCAATGAAGGCTGTTGAATGTAATTAAATCTGCTAAACGAATTGCATTGAATGGGATGTCGAGGTCAGGTAAGTAATGACTTACTGTAGCGGACAAAACTGGTGCACAAAAATGAAAATCAGTATTGCACCTCCGCCATATGTCTGCGACTTTTGTGACATATACCATCTGAAAGGCGGTCTAAAATATACATTATGATATGTAAACGGGAACTGTGTCGGACATCCCTCAGGCATAAGGTCATTTTTAGTGATTTTTTGAATATTTCAATTTTCGCCAAAAATATAGTACTTGTCTAGCCTTCCTTCAATTTTCCTCATATCTCTCCCGTTTGCTTTCAGATTTTACCGTATATTAGTGAGCTTTAGTAGCTCTTGAAAAATACATAAACCCATGCTCATTTTGTATTTCCCATTGAATTCCCCCTTTTGTTTTCACCCTATTCACCATGACAAAGTACTTGCCTTATATGCTTAAGAAAATAAGCAACTGTAAAAGCGCAGCTCTGAGATTTCGAATACACTTAGTTCGTATGGCAGCGGATCTTTTTAGGGTAGCACGAATCTCCAAATGGACAATCGACAGGATAAGAAAGCAAGAAAAGAACATCAAGGCTTGTGACCGTGGTAGTCGACCGGTCGTAGTCAGCAAAATATCTAATGCCAATCATCCGCCTAAGTTTCGACAAGACCTTTACGCACAGTTTCTGATGATCAGCTCTTTTTGAGGTCCTTAGGATACAGTATTAGCAAACTGTCAGTCAGAAGGCACTGTAGGAAGCTAGATTTTGAATCTGGAACTAAGGAATCGAAGATTTTCATTAGCTGTATAAGCCAGAAAAAGCGATGAAAGTGGTATCACGACAAACCATCGCATACTATAGAGGGCTGGAAGTCCAGCATCTTTAGCAATGAAAAAAACATGAAGGTTATGAGTGCAGATAGTATACACTAATATTGAAAGCACGTCGAGCAACCTTAGC
>NW_027137889.1:0-7505 GCF_000149305.1 Rhizopus delemar RA 99-880 | reverse complement strand
AGTTCATGATATCTACAGGATCATATGGCTCAAGAAGTTCCTCTATCTTCCTCAATTCGTTCTGAATGTTTTCAGAAGAGATGTCCACTGAGGCACTTTCACCATGCATCGGCCTGGATCTTACTCCAATTCGTTTAAAAAGTTTTGTAAGCCATCCAGAAGAAAATGAAATTTCTTTTCCAGGGATTCTATACTTCACTTGAGCAATATGTCTCACATATCGAAGGATTGAGTCTCGATTGACTGGCAGATTGCTATTGTTCATGTCTGCAACAAACTTTTCGACTTCATCATCAAGTTGAGGATAACGTGTTGTTTTTAGACTTTTGCTATTTTTGACAACATTAACATTACTATATAACGTTTCAGTATTTTTGAGTATGTTTGATATAGTCTGTTGGGCAAGTGGTTGATCTAAATTGAATTTCTTCATAGCCCATTCACCTAATTCTGTTTGATTAAGCTGGCCAGTAGCATTTTGATCCAAAATGTCGTATCCCAACATACTTTAAACATGATTCATATTCAATTTATAAGAAATCAGAGTAATGAATGCTTTACAAAGATTTATTACAGTCTTTTCTCTATTATTCGGTCATAACTACAGTAGGTCAAAAAACTGCTGCAAGGAATTGCAAAATTCCGGTTTTACAGCTGGTTTTCCATGGGTACTGCACCAAACTATCCCAAATTTTGACTGTTTGTACCTCAATAGAAAGTGCATTTATTCGTCGATTATCGGATATGGGCAATGGTTATTGGTGGAATTTGAGATCGCTAAAGGTAGTATTATGAACATCCGACATTTTTTACTTGTTCAGATATGTTTGAAATGACGAATTTTAATACGACCCAACCGGTTGCTATCATAATTTTTCACATTCTTGACATGATTAGAATGTTGCCAGTATATAAAAGCGCTTACAATTCCTTTATTTTAAATTTTATATTTCCTTACTTAAATTATTTCTCTTTTTTACCTTATTACCAATCGCATGCCTAAACGACTGCCAGAAGGAAAAGTAGATGATCTCAAGCAAGCATTAACTGGATCCACATCAACGTACGATATTGCTAAAGAAATTGGAGTACATGAATCAACTGTCAGTAGATACTCTAGACGGTTGTTTCCAAATAGGACAAAAAGCATAGGTGGTAGACCTACAGTAGTCTCCAAAGTGACGAAGCGGTTAATAAAAGAAAAGTCATTGAAGGGGTTTTAAAGACTGCCAAAGAGGTACACCGGGAGCTGGTTCAACTTGGCTACGATATCTCATACCAGTCAGCAATTAACGTACTGAAATCAATGGAGTTCCATTCTTCAATAAAAAAAAAGAAGCCGTTTTTGACAAAAGCTCATATGCAGCATCGATTAGAATGGGCCAAGAAGCATCAGGATTGGACAGTAGAAGAATGGCGAAAAGTCGTCTTTTCTGATGAAACCAAGATCAACGTATGGGGCTCTGATGGCTGTAAGTATTATTGGAAAAGACCAAATGATCCTCTTCAACCGCATCATCTAGAACTTACAGTCAAGCATGGAGCAGGCAAATTGATGATGTGGGGCTGTATAACTTCTGAAGGACCAGGATATGCTTGTCAAATTTACGATGGGAACATGAACGCGAATGTTTATCAGCATATATTGGACACTACGCTTCGGGATACTATGAAGTACTACAATTTCAACTGGTCCAACGTTTACTTTCAGCATGATAATGATCCAAAGCACAAGGCAAAATCTACAATAGACTGGTTAGATAATCATCAAGTGCGGTATATTAGCGATTGGCCAGCTCAGAGTCCGGACTTAAATCCAATAGAACACGTATGGCATCAATTGAAGTTGAAGCTCAGCTGTTACGAACGTAGAGCAAAGAATACGGATGAGCTTTGGGAACGAGTAGAAAAAGTATGGAATGGCTTTGACAAAGATCTTTGCCAAAGGTATATCGATAGCATGCCGGCAAGAATTCAAGAGGTTATTAATAAAAAAGGAGGGTCAACTAAATATTAATAAATAAATTCATTCCGTTCAAATTTTCGTTTTTCCAAATTTTCAAATTGCGCATCTCATACTTCCTTCAATACTTATCCAATAGGGCTTAAACTCTTTCGGATTTCTCAAGACATGTAGAAGATTTACTATGTGGGAACAGAGGCAGTTTGTGCCATTGTAACAGGATGTGCGCTACAAAAACCAAGAAAAATGGATTCCTTGCAGCAGTTTTTTGACCTACTGTATGTATAGTTAATGAAAGTTGGGTGGAAGAAGGTCAATGTGTTAACGTCTGTTTCTTTTAGAGTTAGTTACAATGCGATGCACATTTTTTCTTTTCTTGGTTGTATCTTTTTTAGGAACAAGTTGAACCTCGCGCGCTGGTTCTTGTTCACTTATACGTGACCAATACTTTTGGATTGGTCTGTAATCATGGAAATGACTAGCCGGTTCCCAAGTGTCATCTTCTTCTCCATAACCTTTCCATCGAGCTTTATATAAGTAATTACCCGGTGATCCCTTATGGTGTAAAACTGCCTCAACATCGTATGATTCAGATTGATCAGTATTGGATAAGGATACTTCCTGGGAAATAACCTTTATTTGCGATGGAGGTACATCTCTTGGTAAGAGTGCTCCAGTTGCATCAACCAACACGTATGAACCACCTTGAGTTTTTCTTTTGACAGTGTAATTACCAACGTAGAGGGGATCACTTTTTGCAACACGGTTTACATTCTTGAGCGTGACTTGACTACCAGTGGGGATATCGGTTAGAATTCTGTGAGTTTGGTTGAACTTGTCTCGAGAGGCAGCTTGTGAAGTTTTTATTTTTTCACGAATGGCAGGTAAGACAGTGTCATTAAACTCGTTAATTCTAGTTTCTAACTGTTTCATTGTTTCAGGCGATTTAGTTTTGTCCAGCACGTTATTATAATCCTTGTTTTCATTGGGACGTCTTGCAAACATCAATGAGAAAGGTCTAGTGCCGTGTAAAGCTGTATGCGTATTGTTGAGGGCTTCTTGGGTACTGTCAACATACAAGTCCCAATCCTCAGTTCTGCCTTGTAATCTTTTGTGCAAAATATTTTTTGCTTTGCCAACCCATCGTTCGACTATACCATTAGCTCGGGGATGATAAGCTGATATGAGACGATGATCAATACCGGATGATTCAACATACAGTCTGACGATTTCATTGACATACTCAGTACCATTATCACTTTGGATAATTTTTGGTCGACCAAAGAGCGATAAGATACTCCTTAATGCAAGTGCAATAGTGAGAGAAGATTTATCGGGCAAGGCTTTGAGTACACAATATCGTGTAAAGACGTCCACTACCAGAAGGATGTATTGATTACCTTGTACTGAAGTAGGGAAAGGTCCGGCTGTGTCGATACAGATGTGATCCCAAGGTGCATCAGCATAGATTGAGGTCAAGGGGTTGTATCCGTGCTTTGCGATATTGAATTTTTGGCAATCAGGACAACTACGTATTATTTCAAGCGCATCTTCCTTGAGCTTTGTCCAGTGAATACCATCACTATGTAAAGCTGTTACGATTGCTTGAGCTCCACGGTGTCCTTCTAAGTGTGTATCCATAAGTAGCTTTCGTCTGTCTTCTGGTGCTGGGGTCATCAAGTCAGCAGGCATCATCATTCTGGATGTAAGAATTGATCCGTTAGAATTGATGATTTGTGAAGTGACAATTGTTTTGATGGTTTTATTATCCCCCTCCAGCGTTTTTTCAGGTTCAAAAAGACGCGACAAAGCATCTGGCAGAATATTTTGAATACCAGGTCGATGGATGATTTTGAAGTTATAATCCAGTATAGTGTCCAGCCAATTGATCATCATAGCATTAGCTACAGGCTGAGTGTGGAGATAAGTCAAGGCCTTGTGATCAGTGTATAAGGTGAATGGATTACCCCACAAAAATGGATGAAACTTCTTTAGTGCAAATATCACTGCTAATAGCTCACGTTTAGTGGTAGAATAATTCTTTTCAGATGTAGAAAGTGAGCGTGCCATGAAACCGATATATCGAGTCTCATTTTGGATAACTTGGTAAAGAACAGCACCAATTGAATAGTTACTAGCATCAGTAGCAACGTAAAAAGGTTGTTCTAAATCTGGATGATGAAGAAGTGGCGCAGAAGACAATAATGACTTGATCTTTTCAAAAGCACTTTCTTGTTCAGATGTCCAAAGTTTATCAAGTTTACCTTCGAAACGTAATTTGTCCAAAGGCGCAGTGACTTCAGAAATATTTGGCAAGTATTTTCTAAAATGATTTACCAGTCCTAAAAAGCGTTGAATCTCTTTTCCAGATGAAGGTCTAGGCCAAGTCAAAGCGTTTGTAACTTTACGAGGATCGAGTCGAGACCCTTTGGCATCAACACAGAAACCAAGCAAATAAACAGTAGACTGCGCAAAATGACATTTGTCTGGGTTAAGGATCAAGTTCACTTTAGTTAATCTCTGAATTATGTTTTGCACATGTGTGATGTGTTCCTCATAAGACTTGGAAAATATGATGATATCATCAACAAAAGCCTGTGCATAAGGTAAATCACGTAACACTATATTAATCACTCGCTGATAACGGGAAGCAATATGTTTCAATCCAAATGGACAACCTCTAAATTGGTATTGTTGACCTTCAAAAGTGAATGTGGTCTTAACACGATCAGGTTCGTAGATTTGGAATCGATGAAATGCTTGTCGAAGATCAAGAGTGGTAAAGATAGTTGATCCTCGTAATCGATCGAAAATCTCTTCAATCTTTGGAATAGGATGTCTATCGTTTGACACGAGAATAGAATTTAACAAGCGAGGATCGAGACAGGGTCGATGTCCTGTGAGATTACCAAGCAAGTCTTTCTTAGGTGCCAATGTTAAAGGAGAATTCCAATCCGAATTAGGTGATGCACATTCAATAACTTCATCCTTTAACCAAGTGTCAATGCATTCACGCATGATTGGTAGTAATTTAAAAGGAGTACGATATGGTGCACGGTAAGCGGTCTTTCCTTTAACAGTATCTAAACGTATAACTGACTCGGGTACAGTACAGAATGAATTCTTTGGTATTAAGGCATTTTGATCAACAAATGGTTTAACAGCATTATGGAAATGAGCTTGTTGCTCAGGTGTACCGAAAGGAGCTTTGTTAGGTTCAGGTGTGTCATCCGTAATCTCTTTGTCAATAACTGGTGCAAGATTAGGATGTCTGATGGCTAAGTTGGTAACAAGAATGTTCAACTTGTGCATTAGATCTAATCCTATTACAACTTCAGTATCCAAGGAAAGAGGAAGGACTTCAAAAGAATGGGATGTATGAATAAGATTATTATCATTATCACCGTAAATAACACTTAATGGAAATTTGGTTGTACCGAAACGTTTACTAACATTATCACTTGTAGCAAGTATAACGGAACCAGATACATTTCTATCAACTGCAATATTATATTTATTAACAAAATTGATGTCTATCGAGCTAAAAGAAGAACCACTATCAACCAGAGCCATAGTGTTCACATTCTCTATAGTGATAGGTACAATTAAAGAATGGTTAGTACTTTTAAATACTTCATTCTGTTTTGTTAATTTCTTACAATCATAGTTGACTGGATAACCCTCGTCATCTACGTCCATCAAGTTGCTATCACCACTAGACACCTTAGAAGATGCCTGTTGTGGCCTAGCTTGAGGAGTGATGGTGAGGTTGGGTTTGTTACCATTGGGTCTTTTAATGTCCAGACGGGCAGAACGTATAGCCTTACTTGGGCCTTGATAGGGCTTGTCACGAGGACAGCGAGCAGCATGTTCTTTTGACCATGGAACATTTTCAAAACAACGAAAGCAATTCTTTGCAGCTGAAACAAAAGACAAGGATGGACTGGAAGTACCATATGAAGAATTCATCGCAGTGGTGTTTTTGTTCAGCAGATCCTTATACTTGTTGCACTTTTCGGTTGGATGATTTGCAAGACCATGGATTGCGCAGCGGAATTTATTTTTCATATTTCCAACGGGAGAATGCTTCTTAACAGTGCCCAATAAGGTGCTAGGCGAGTTGAAGTTTTTTGGGTTGTATTTTGATGCCTCTGTTCCACTTGTTAGGAGAGACGAGGAAGGAGCCTTAGGATGTATAGATTCTTGACGACTTGGATTACCAACCTCAGAGCACAAGTTGGATGACAAGACCATCCTAGCTTTTGCCGCAACTTTTGTCACGGAGTCTTGCTGGTCTCTTCCAAGGTTTAACAAGGAGCGAGAGACCTCCTGACGTAAAAAGTTTGGCAAGGCGCGTTTGTAGATGGATGCGGTCTTGATGTCATCATCCCACTTGGCAGCTCTGCGGATTCTTTGGAACCGATCTGTAAATGCTTCAATAGACTCCGTTGACACCATTTTGAGTGATAGGAGCTGATCCATATTGTCGTATTTACCCCATTAAATACTTATTATTCGTATGAGATTACTCAAATCTTATATAAAAAATAACAAGTACTGAATACATAATATTATATATTACATATTCTCTAAGACTCATTTACAATATTAACCATATACAATATTTATATTATTCAAGTTCAATACTAAAATTGACCTTGAGCACACTTCGGTCCCTGAATAATTTTATTTCCTATATAAAGGCGTAGTTTGATTAAATGGGTTCTCTCTCTCGTCTTGAAATCTAATAAAGAGGTTACATAGAGACTCATTCACTAGTTTTCAAGTACTATCTCCTTTTAATTCTCAAATTTTTATCTGCAAATATCTCAAAGTAGATCAAACTGTTTTGAGTAAAGTAAAATAAAAAGATAATATAATAGGGATTACAATGAAGTGTATATGCTTCAAGGGACTTCTTGTTCTTGATGTTAAGTAAAATAAAAGAAAAATAAAAGAAATTTACTTTGAATGATATTTATTTGAAATAATCAAAAAGTAATATGAAGTAAGTAGAAACAAGGTTATGTAGAAACAAAAGTAAGTAAGAACAAAAGTAAGTAAGAACAAAAGTAAGTAAGAACAAAAGTAAGTAAAAAGTATAAGAAATATTGAAGTTATTTATATGTTTTTGGTTTTTCTGATTATATGCTGTTTTTGATGATTTTATGGATATTCTATATTTTTTTGTATTTTTCTGGATTTATCTGTATTCATACGTATTTGTTTGTATGTTCCTGGATTTAAACTAATTGGAGAGAGAAAAGTCGAATGCTGCCAAAGTTTGCTGCATTGTGCTACAACATCAAAATTATTCTTGTGATCAGCATTGTTCTCTTGATCTAAAATTTCATCATTTATGCTGTAAGGTTCGTTAGGCTTTCGGGTTTCGATAGATTTGATATAAGTTGTTGAGATAAAGTTTTAGTAATTGAATAAAGTATTGGATAAAGTAAGTTCCAAATAGAGTAGATAATTCGAGTTATAAGTTCGCTTGTGTATAGTGACCACCAGATCTTGTTAAGTGGATCAACTTGATTTG
>NW_027137890.1:0-7142 GCF_000149305.1 Rhizopus delemar RA 99-880 | reverse complement strand
TTACCTTTCTAGGATCTAACACTAATCGAATTTTATCAGTCTTAGTGCCGTCTAGATTTTTTTATGAGTTACTGTCATAGGCAGATTCCATCCCAGATGGAGTTGCTGGAATGATAATACCTTCATCTAACCAACTATTTATTATATCCATTACTTTAGGCTGTAAAGTATATGCTATTGGATATTGTTTTATATTGGCAACATAATCTTTCGGCGTTGGGAGATGTAAAACAGCCTCTTTAATATTACATAAAGAATTCTTATTTAATTTTTTGTTTGCTTCGATGTATGGTTTAATAGCCATATCAAAAACTTTTTGTTCTTTTTCTGTACCGGCTCGTGAAATATTTGGTTTATAAGCTTTATCTAGAATAGAGTCGTCTAATTCTTTTTCAGTACTTTTATGTTTGACTGCTACATTCATTAAATGAATGGAAAGTTTAGGAAGCAAATCTGTTCCAATAAGAATTTTACAGTTGTAAGAGGAAGCATGATCGTCAATAATATCAAACTTATGTTTAATAATGTAGTCAATGTTGTCGTATTCGACATTCACATAGTCAACAGATCTCATTCTGGGAATTTGGTCGCCATTTGCTAAAACTAGGTTACCAGGAACTGAATGAAATTTAATATTATTGTCTATTGCGAATTTTTTATTCATGACAGAAACACGTGCACCAGTATCTATGATACCATAAGTGTTCACATTATTAAGCGTGATTGGAGTAACAGGCGAATAAGCCACATTATCCGATTCGAATAGACTATCATCTTCTCCAACTTTATTATTACGAATGGCAAAGACATTTTTGTTATACTCTTCATCAAAATTAGCATTTATATTTTTATTTGAACAGATTATATTTCTGTCATAATGTTTATATAAAAATTCAAATTCGTCATCGGATGATTCATTTAATTCATAAGATTGCGAGGTAGATTCATTATTACTAGGAGATAAAGATAAATCAGTAACTCTGTTTTTAGGAGATTTATTTGTTTGACTAATGCTAGTGATCGAGTTGGATAACTCTAAATTGCTAACAGTTTTGTCATTTCCTTTAGAAGAATTACTTACAATTTGTTTGCCATGTTTTCTTTTGACATATTCAAGTCTTACAGAACAAGATGAGTAATGACCAGGAGAGTACTTGGCAGTCTTACAAAATGTGCATACACCTTGCTTCTTTAAATCTGCAATTTCTTGCTGAAATTCAACAGACGATTTGGAAACTTTTTGGTTTATATGTTCACTTTGATGTACCATTTTTCTTTTTTTAGTATTGGCGTTATCATCATGTTCACCAAGTTTTTTGGTATTTTCTTCCTTTTTCTTATCCTTAAGGATGTTCAACAAAGCAGATTCCAAGTTAGCCATTTCTTTAATGAGAATTGACTCAAGAACATTCCATTCCTTAGGCAGAGGAATAGGCAAGTTGCGAGTTGAATAAACACTCTCTCCATTGGTATTGGAGCTAGCAGAGACAAGAGAGGGAAGATTTCTTGTAATAGTAGCTTGGACCATTTCTTGAAACTTGACAGTGTGAAGCCTCGAAACGAAATGTCCAATCAAGAAAGTGTTATCATGCATATTGACCTTTGCACCAAGAGAGAAAAGACGATATCGATCCATTGCTTGGGTCAAAGTTTCACAACGTTCTTGCCTGAAATTGATAAGGTTTTTAAACCACATTTCTGGTGTAGTTTGTGAAGCAAGATCGAAGCGTTGTTTCAAGACTTCTTTTGCCTGATCCCAATTCAAAGCGGTTTTCTTGTCCATACAACGTCTTTTGATGAATCGTTCGAACCAATCATGGTCGGTATCACTGTCAGACTTTTCAAACGAAACTTCCAGGTAGTGCAACCAATGATCCTCTATAGATACATCATAATCCAAGAACTTTCTTTGGAAATCTCTAATAAACATAACCAAAGATGGTTCATTACTTGGATTGACGTTTTTATCACCTTCCCGAAGAGTGAGCTGATACAGAGCACTAGCAGTAGGGTTGACATTGAACCTTGGGATTTCACGGCTTGGGATTAGTCTATCCTTGGGTGATGAATTTTTAGATCCACTGCCCTTCAACTCATGATTACGTAATTCAAACTGGGAAGCAATAAGAGCGTTAACATCATTTAAAGCTGATACAGCATAACTCAATTGCTTCTCGTTTTCTTCAAGTAAAGTTAGCTTATTTTCTAAAATAAAACTCGCTTTATTATTGTTTAATTTTTCAATTAAATCAAAGAACATGGTTTTTTGAACCATCAACCTCTCCAAATAATTAGGAGGGTCTGAAGAAGGAACAGCAGGGGAAGAGTTAGTAGCTTCATCCATCTCAACATCAGTTTCGATGGATGGATCATCACGAGGATGGATGGATGAGTTTGATGCTCTACTTTCGAGAGTTTCAAGATCCATTCTATCCAAGGACTTAGCTACTTCGTCAGCTGAATCCTTTTCAACGTTTTTAGAAGGGGATTGATTAATAGAAGAATTCATTCAAAAAAATGAGATATTTGCAGATAAAAATTTGAGAATTAAAAGGAGATAGTACTTGAAAACTAGTGAATGAGTCTCTATGTAACCTCTTTATTAGATTTCAAGACGAGAGAGAGAACCCATTTAATCAAACTACGCCTTTATATAGGAAATAAAATTATTCAGGGACCGAAGTGTGCTCAAGGTCAATTTTAGTATTGAACTTGAATAATATAAATATTGTATATGGTTAATATTGTAAATGAGTCTTAGAGAATATGTAATATATAATATTATGTATTCAGTACTTGTTATTTTTTATATAAGATTTGAGTAATCTCATACGAATAATAAGTATTTAATGGGGTAAATACGACAAATATAGTACTTGTCTAGCCTTCTTTCAATTTTCCTCATATCTCTCCCGTTTGCTTTCAGATTTTACAGTATATTAGTGAGCTTTAGTAGCTCTTGAAAAATACATAAACCCATGCTTATTTTGTATTTCCCATTGAATTCCCCCTTTTGTTTTTACCCTATTCACTATAACAAAGTACTTGCCTTATATGCTTAAGAAAATAAGCAACTGTAAACGCGAAGCTCTGAGATTTCGAATACACTTAGTTCGTATGGCAGCGGATCTTTTTAGGGTAACAAGAATTTCCAAATAGACAATCAACAGGATAAGAAAGGAAGAAAAGAACATCAATGCTTGTGACCGTGGTAGTCGACCGGTCGTAGTCAGCAAAATAACTAATGCAATCATCCGCCTAAAGCTTCGACAAGGACCTTTACGCACAGCTTCTGATGCTCAGCTCTTTTTGAGGTCGTTAGGATACAGTATTAGCAAGCTGTCAGTCAGAAGGCACTGTAGGAAGCTAGATTTTGAATCTGGAACTAAGGAATCGAAGAATTTCATCAGCTGTATAAGCCAAAAAAAGCGATGAAAGTGGTATCGCGACAAACCATCGCATACTATAGAGGGCTGGAAGTCCATCATATTTAGCAATGAAAAAAACATGAAGGTTATGAGTGCAGATAGTATACACTAATATTGAAAGCAAGTCGAGCAACCTTAGCGATCTTTTTACGGTGATCAAACAATGAAGCATGTTGGTTGCTCTGTTACACTTTAAGGCTGTATTAGATGTTGAGGGCCAGGATATGCGTGTCAAGTATACGACGGTGCAATAAACTCATAAATATGCGCATGTATTTTGCTTACTACATATCGCAAAGCCTAGCGTATAGTGGTCTAAAATATCGTAATCTCTCGTTTCAGCATGACAATGACACAAAGCACAAGCTAAGGCATGCCTCAAACTCAATATTTGATAACAGGGCTTCTGTGCTAAGGCATTAGTCGCAACTAATCCCGGCTTAAGCCTTCTTAAGCATGTCCGGTGGCAATTGAAGGCAAAGCTATGACGATACGACACTAGACCAAAAAGGATAGATTATCTTTGGAAAAGAATAGTTAAAGAGCTGGGCTCTTTTATTGAAAATGATATACACGCATACTACTAGCATATGCCAAGAAGAATATTCGATGATATCAAGAGATGAGATGATTATACAAAGCCTTAGATTTTAGACACTTTTGCGGTTTTTAGGAAATATAAAATTTTATAAATAAAAAGCATGTTCCTCGCTCAGTTTTAACAATGTCATGCTAAGAATACACATAAATTACAATAGCTAGTATATTTTCCTTCTAATATAGTTTCATGACTATCGCAATTATCGTGAGCAAGTAATAGTGGTTAAAAGCTGAAAAAAATTTTTGTGCACCAGTTTTGTCCGCTACTGTAGATGCGTGCTGCTTCCCTTTTCTTTACTTGTTGGTATATGCTTAGCTAGTCTTCTTCTAGCCTATCTAAAGAAAGGTACTATAACTTCTACTACGTATACTCAATAGCTAATAATTATTATAGATACGTGCTACTTTGCTTTGGCCTTTTACTATTTCTTTCTCGCCTTTGCTTTGGTTCTTGAGTACTGATGTCTTTTTTTCTTTTGCTTTGAGTGCCCAATTCCTTGAATCCTTGTGTCTTTGCATCCTTGAGCTTGGCTTTTTTTTTCTTCTTCTTATGAGAACTTTTTGAGTTCCACGAGATTAATCGATGTTTTTTTAGATTAGATGATGCTATTTTGATGACATTAGGTAAGTCAAGTAAGCTTTTAAAACGCTACGATCAAAGAAATACTGTATATTATTATTATTTTATTTAAATAAAAAAAAAGCTATTTTTATAAAACAAATCCCTATTTTTTTGTATATATAAAGCAATACTTATTGCAATATGAATGGTCAATAAAGAAGTATATAAGCTATATGAGTGGTCTATAAAGAAGTATATAAAGCAATATGAGTGGTCAATAAAACCTGTATATAAAGCAATATGAGTGGTCAATAAAACCTGTATATAAAGCAACATGAGTGGTTTATAAAAGACCAAAAAGACAAATAAAGCATTGATTTGAAAAGTATCATTGGCTGCCGAGCACCATTAGATATCAAATGGATAATAAACAGGAGCTATAACATAACTGATGGAAGTTGCGTCTTACGAGATCAGTTAACGAATAAATGTACCAGCAATCTCCTGTCTCTGCCACAAATCTTGTAACTTCTCTTAACCAAAAGATTAACGACGGTTTAAACGATTTGTGGCAGAGACAGGAGGCAGTGCGATTAACAATCAGTTACCCGATGTCACACGATTCTAAGCTCTTTCGCAAGATTGATAATATATCTGTTAACAAATTTGCACGATTATTTCCAGTGATGTTTTAATAAAAGATATTTGAACTTGTAAAAGATAATGTTTATTTTCTTAAAATAATAACGAGTAAATATATGTTTTCATAATGGTCTGATGACTTCCTAAAATAATCATATTGCTGCGGTTCATTGCTGCGGTTAAGTTGTCATGGTTACTTGTACAACGGTCTCTGTTCTTTGTCAATGAGCGCGTGATATTCTTTGAGCCATGTACAAGACGCAACTTCAAGACATTTAATGGCGCTTTCCTTTTTAAGGTTCCAGAAGATCTTTGGCGTGGAGTTGGAACAAATCTACGTTTTGCTACGACAGAAAGAAAGGTGGGGATGTAGCTCAGGTTAAAGATTTTGTTTTGTTTAAAAGAAGATATTGCAGGCGACTAAGAAGTCATTGTTGCATCTTCAAGTACAAGAAAAGGAATAAGTACAAAAAAAGGAGCCTGAGAAACAGAAAAACTCCAAAAAAAAGATGAAAGTAAATGATGAGATATGCTGCCTACTTCCACAACTTAGCTGACCTACTGTCACAACCCAACGGTAAGGAACTTTGATGGCTTTACTTCCGTGGGGGATCAGTAGGAGACAGACAAAGACACTGCAAATAACTGGAGAAAGTAAGCGTTCAGTTTTAGAATAATTGAAGGCAAACACGCCAAAGATCATGCAAACACACGATATTTTATGGATGTTTTAAACGTTTTTCGCGGCAGTGCAGTTAACGTTCAGTATTCATTAAGAGAGCAAGTGGAAGTCATTTAGCATTCTTTTACCAGAGCAGTCGACACGTTTTACTCAATACTTGCCAACGTTTGGGCAACGAATCATAAGTTTTAAAGCATTTCTTTATTTGTCCTTTTGTTCTTTTATCGACCGCTCATATTGCCTTATATACTTCTTTATCGACCGCTCATATTGCCTTATATGCTTCTTTATTAACCACTCATATGGCTTTATATACTTCTTTAACAACCACTCATATTGCTTATATACTTCTTTATTAACCATTCACATTGCAATAAATATTGCTTCATATATACAAAAAAATAGGGATTTGGTTTATAAAAATAGCTTTTTTTTATTTAAATAAAATAATAATAATATACAGTATTTCTTTGATCGTAGCGTTTTAAAAGCTTACTTGACTTACCTAATGTCATCAAAATAGCATCATCTAATCTAAAAAAACATCGATTAATCTCGTGGAACTCAAAAAGTTCTCATAAGAAGAAGAAAAAAAAAGCCAAGCTCAAGGATGCAAAGACACAAGGATTCAAGGAATTGGGCACTCAAAGCAAAAGAAAAAAAGACATCAGTACTCAAGAACCAAAGCAAAGGCGAGAAAGAAATAGTAAAAGGCCAAAGCAAAGTAGCACGTATCTATAATAATTATTAGCTATTGAGTATACGTAGTAGAAGTTATAGTACCTTTCTTTAGATAGGCTAGAAGAAGACTAGCTAAGCATATACCAACAAGTAAAGAAAAGGGAAGCAGCACGCATCTATAATAATAATTAGCTATTGTGTACATGTAGCAAAAGTAATAGCACCTTACTTTAGGTGAACCAGGTAAAAAAAGACACTAGCCAAGCTTATACCAACAAGTAAAAAATAAAGAAGCAGCACGCATCTATAAAAACTATTAGCTGTTATACAGTGGGTGGAAAAATGGTTCCAATGTTTTTGATTTGCAACTTTAAAGCTTTATATCTTTGGAACTACAAATGGTAACGGCTCACAAAAACATGCATTTTGTAGCGCATTTACAGCTAATATTACTGAAAAAATTTTTTGCGTGTATTGTTACACAATCGGGAAAAAATTAAGACTAAATACAAAAACCAACATTGGAACCATTTTTCCACTATGTGCA
>NW_027137891.1:0-6922 GCF_000149305.1 Rhizopus delemar RA 99-880 | reverse complement strand
GCCAAGATTGGTCCAGGCAAAATAGTAATAATATAATCCTTCCAATATGTATCGATAGGTCGTTTATGGGCACATAGTATGTTTTCAAAATTCGAGACACAGTCATCTGGGGTTTTATACTTGTGTTTATTTTGATCGAAGATCTTACCTTCCCATTGCCACAAAGTCAAATTGGGAGGAACTGTTAAATTTTTGTCTACCGCAATAGGGTCACAACCAAACATACTTTTATACGTTTCAGTAGCTTTGTTAAGCTTATCTTTAAACTTAACTTCACGAGCCCAAATATTATCGAAATTAGGATCATCTACACTAGTAACAACAGCCATTTGTACTGCATTGTAGACGTCTTGTTTTAAGCATTGTATGTCTTGCTTTAGTTTCAATTCCATTTCTTTTTCAGAAATGACCTTGCTAACACTACGAGTGGTAGTAGCATTAGCCCAAACACTATTTGTATTAGTGTTTTTATTGTTTTCTTGTTCACCAAAAGGTGCCATAATAGTAGTAGTTCTACTATCCAGATGCCCAGAAGAAATAACAGAATCCCTGTTATTGTCTTCATTACTGAGATCTTCAGTAGCATCATCATCAATATCCATCATCATATCATTATGATGGGATCCACCAACTTTTTCTTCAGAAACAGTAGTAGCCATGTTATTGTTTGCACGAGAAGAGGTAGCAACAGAATCAGCATTAATAGTTGAACTGCTGATGCGACGGGTAGCATTTTGTCTTTTTGTTAGGACCATTGATGTAAAAAAAATATTGCAATAATAAAGTAATAACTTTTGAAGCGTTTAAAAAAAATGATTTATCAGGTTATTCCAAAATTAAACGAGATAAAAAAGTTATTCTTTTACTGTATGCAATCAGCAGTTATATATATATTGTATGTTGTTAAACGAGGGTTTCGATTATTAGCATGAATTATTCTAAGTCAAGTTTCAGTGTAATTGATCAATGGATTGATCATATGGAATGATAAGCACCAACAATGTTTTGACAATTTAAAGAAAGTATTGTTAGAAAATGTAATTCTTTCATACCCTGATATGAATCAACCTTTCTATGTCGCTACCGATGCCTCTAACGTTGGTATAGGTGTCATTCTGTATCAAAAGATAAATGGGAAAGTACATTATATCTCTATGATAGCTAAAACTTTATCTAAAAGTGAACGTAACTATTCAGCTACTAAGCGAGAATTATTAGCAGTTGTATATGCTCTGAAGAGGTTCCATAAGTATTTATGGGGAAACAAATTTACCCTGTATACTGATCATAAGGCACTCACTTATCTTCATACGCAAAAGATTGCTAACGCTATGCTCATAAATTGGTTCGATACACTGCTCCAATATGATTTTAAAGTCGTTCATTTACCAGGTGTAGATAATATTCTCCCTGATACACTTTCTCGTCTATATGAAATTGAAGATCCTGTCAATGAACTGGGAGGGGATAAGCCTCATCTTTTGAATAGAGCAGCAGTAAAACTACCCAGTGAAGACAAAGGTGAATACATGACACCTCCGGATCCAGAAGAACGTAAACTACTTCTTCTACGTGAGCATATTAAAGGACACTTTGGTTCTGATGCAATTTACCATGCCTTAAAACGTAAAGGTATCTATTGGTCCAATCTGAAAAATGAAGCCGTAGAACTTGTTAAGAGTTGTATTCCATGCCAACAATTTAACATAATCAAAAAGGGTTATAATCCTCTAAGACCCATTACTGCCACATTACCTGGAGATAGTTGGGGCATTGACTTAGCTGGTCCCATGAAAACTTCCTTGAATGGCAACAATTACTTATTGATTATGGTTGACATTGCTACACGTTACTGTGTATTGAAACCCTTGCCTGATAAGCAATCTATGACAATTGTAAAAGCTTTAATCGATGTCTTCTCGCATTATGGTTTTCCACGTGTAATCCAATCTGACAACGGTGGTGAATTTGTAAATGAGCTTATGCAGTTACTTGCTGAAAATGCTGGTTATGACCATAGACTCATATCTAGTTATCATCCCAGAGCTAATGGAGTAAGTGAACGTTGGGTACAAACTGCTGTAAATGCAATAAAGAAACAAATCGAGGGTGCTAAAGCAGACTGGGATTTATATGTTCCTTCTACACAACTCTACTTGAATGGTAAACATAATGAACGCACTAAGACGCCACCCTTCACTTTAATGTACGGTCGTAACATGAATGACTTTGAAGATTTTAGCAAAGAAAAAAATAAGGCAACTAAAGAAGAAATAAATAAACAACTCCTTCTCAATATAAAAAGAATGACGGAGATTGTATTCCCTGCCATATATGAACGTACAAAAATAATCACAAACAATCAGAAGGAAAAGTTTGATGCGTCACATAAACTAATTACGATCCCTGAAAATAGCTATGTAATGGTAAAAGTAAATATTAAAACCAACAAGTTAGATCCTAACTATGAAGGACCTTATAAAGTAAAAAGAATTACTCAAGGAGGATCGTATGTACTAGAAGATGAAATGGGTGAATTGTTATCTAAAAACTACCCACCTTCTGCGTTAAAACTCATCTCACAAGATGAAGTTATATCAACAGATAAATTCTATCAGGTAGAAGCCATCTTAGCACATAAAAAGCTTAAAGGCAAATATCTTTATAAGTGCAGATGGAAAGGCTATGATAAGAGCGATGATACCTGGGAGCCTGCCTCTAACTTTACCGATCCTAAATTCATTACTGAATATTGGCAAAGAGTTGGTATAGTTCCTGAAGATATTAAATATAGATATGACCTTCAAAATAATAAAGGAAAATCTAATAACGTGAAGTTAATAAATACTTCTCATACAGGCAAACGAAAGACCAGAACAGATCTTAATGAAAACAGCCACTCTTCTACAACAAGTAGTAATAAAGTAAATGGCAATATAAACTCTAAAAGATCTAGACGGTATTAGTTATACCTGGGAGGGGATTATGTTGTAGAACAGAGTCTGATCATAACGGACATTGAATAATCACAACTAAAAGAAGTATATTAAAATTGATAAAAGATAATAATTTAAATCTTTATTAAATAAAATATATTCTTCTTCTTTTTATATAAAACTATCACTATTCGATTCATTCTATAAAATAAACATGAATACTAAATAAGTCATGATCTTTACTATTCATCATTTCTGTAAATGAATAATAATGGATCAGGTACCTAGTCAACTTTGATCTGACTGGAGGCCTTTCATATAAATATATCTTTCCTCTCAATGAAGACGGGACAACTCTCCCAGATCAGTTAAAGAACAATAAGATCTATAAAAACAACGAATTAAAAATTTTCATAATCGATTCAGTGATCACTATTCAATCAAACGTGTCAATGATTGGATCTACGCTCATAACTATTCATTCACCCGCCAATTGATAGAAGAATATAAATAGTAGACTTTTTAATGATTTCTTTTTAACAATTAAGATTGTCTTAAATAAAGTTCAGTCTCAAAAAGTATTCTTTTGGTTTATCTTTGTTATTTCTTTTACTTTACCAGAACATAACAACGTTTGACCATTTGTTCAGCACCATAGTGACCAATTTTATTATGGGCATCTATAAGTAACTGTTGGTGTTCAGCCAAAGGAGGTGTAAGATAATCCGAATATAATGGCTGTGCAGATTGTACATAAAACAAGTATTGATCATTAATGTTATAATCAATATCTCTTATATCAGTATTTTCTTTAACTTGTATGATGTCCTTTTGTGCATCAGAAGTTGTAGTTTCTTGAATTACTGAAATAATGTTTATAGCAGCATTGTATTTAGAATAAGCTCGATGTTTTTTCTTTGTATTAATTGTCTCAGAAATAGCATGATTCTGTCTATATGAGGATAATCTTTTGCCTTTTTTAATATCACTTTCATGCTCGAACGTATCCTTTGGCGGATATAATCTGGATAGTTTGTCAGGTAAGACATTTTCCAAGCCGGGAACATGAATGACACTAAAGTTATAGTCAAGAATGACGTCAAGCCATTTAATAAGCATACTATTGGCATTCTTTTGGGAATGAATATAGCATAAAGCTTTATGGTCAGTGTATAAAGTAAATCGTGTGCCCCATATGAATTTATGAAATTGGGTTAAGGCATAAACTACACCAAGCAATTCACGCATTGTAACACTATAACGTTTTTCGCTTCTTGACAGGGAACGGGACATGAAACCAATATATCTTTTGATTTTAGATATTTCGCCATTAGGTTTAGTCACTTCGAACTCTTGATATAAGCAACAACCAGTACTGTAATCTGATGAATCAGTAGCAATACAAAATGGTTTTGACAGATCAGGATGGGATAACATCAATTCTGAAGACAAAATGTGCTTGATACTATCAAAGTGCATTTGATGCTCTTTTGTCCATTCGAAAGGACCTTTAACTTTTTCATCATGACAACGCAAAGCATCTAAGGGAGCCATGAGAAGTGCAGCGTTAGGAGTATGTTGTCTAAAATAGTTGACAAATCCAAGAAAACTTTGCACTTGCTTTTGAGTAGTAGGACGAGGCCAATCGAATATATTTGTTAATTTTCGGGCATCAATCTGCTTTCCTGAGGCAGAAATAGAATATCCCAATAAATAAACGGCTGATTTTGCCAAATAGGTCTTTTCAAAATTAATTTTTAAATTAGCATCAGTTAATATTTGCAGCACTTTTTTAACATGAAGAAAATGTGCATGTATAGATGAACTGAATATACAGATATCATCCACAAAACATTTTACATAAGGAAGATCTTTAAATAATGTTAACATTATACGAGAGAATAGCTGACTTATTGTAGATATTCCAAAAGGAGCACCTCTATACATATATTGTAAATTATTGGGCGCAGTAAAAGTAGTTTTAATTTGATCATCCTTATTTACAGGAAACTGATTAAATGCAGATTTTAGATCTAACGTGCTAAAAATGACTGCACCAGACATAGAATTGAATATATCGTTAATTAATGGAAGTTGATGATTATCAACTGGTAAGACCTTATTTAACATTCTAGGATCTAACACTAATCGAATTTTATCAGTCTTAGTGCCGTCTAGATTTTTTTTATGAGTTACTGTCATAGGCAGATTCCATCCAGATGGAGTTGCTGGAATGATAATACCTTCATCTAACCAACTATTTATTATATCCATTACTTTAGGCTGTAAAGTATATGCTATTGGATATTGTTTTATATTGGCAACATAATCTTTTGGCGTTGGGAGATGTAAAACAGCCTCTTTAATATTACATAAAGAATTCTTATTTAATTTTTTGTTTGCTTCGATGGGCTAAATGAAAGATTTACCGTCCATCTCTTTGGAAGCCTATAGCGGCGCTAAAATTGAGCGTACAGACGTATGCTATACATCATTCGAAAGCCTGGGTCGTCTATTTTAGATGATGTAACATTAATTTCCAAAAATGGTAATATGCGGGAAATAATTAAGAAAGAAAACAGGCGCTATAGGCCCTGATTTTTATAGTTATCGATGAAAAATTTTTTTATTTATTTTAAGCACTTCGGAGTTTTTTTACGGGCGTACTAGGTGCTGAGGTATCATTTTCATCAGATTCGCTATCGGAATCGTCATCTGAGATAAAAATAAATGGCTCTTCATCGCCCTGATCACCAGTGGCATCTTCAAAGACGGTTGTGAGCAACGATACCAATGGACCTTGGTCGGCAATGCCTGCTCTGGTGAACGACACTTGCGAAAAGCAAACACGCATTGCCTTCCAGTGATTGCCAGCATGTTTTCTTCGCTAGATGAATTCCACTAATTTCCATGGCATCATCGATGCTGTGCGATGACGGCTGGTCACTCCTCGTTTGATACCATTCCAAGTACCTAATAGCAGGTTGTTAGCATTGTTTAAGAATTCTATGATCTACAGAAGTATATACCTTCTATTGTGTTAGTGCAGGCACCTGTCTTTGGATCGCGAAATGTTTTGGAGTGATTGACCGTTTGAACAACTAAATTTCGGCTTGGATCGCTGTCAATCCCCTTATGGCCTTTCCAGCAGTCTACCATGACAAGTGAGCCTGTAAACAAGGGTTAGGTGCACTGATCATCAAGTATATACATATTTCAAATGTTACCATCCTTAGCAAAAGTATCGATTATGAGCTTTAAGGTATTTTGGTTGCGGTTAGGTACCGTCAGTAAGAACACCTTACGTTCGGGCGTGCGCTCTACACCTCCAACAACCCAAACACCGTCTACCCTCTTTCCCTTATTGTACTTTCTTTTACCAAATTTGCTCTCATCTATTTCAACAACAATTGGCTGTCCATCACTGCCAACCCTACCTAAGTATGACTAATTAATTACATACTCTGATATCAACAAAGCATCATGTACCAACTTGAACATCTTCAATTCGAAGATCTGCCTCCATTACTTGATAGATATCTTTGACAATGCTGCGGACAGTTGGCAGGTTAAGTCCAGTCATGGTAGATATTGTTCCGTTTGGAACTTGCAGCAGAAAGAGATACACTACTAACAGTGTTTGATGGATAATTGACTTGCGACCTTGAAAGAAGGATCCATCCAGGTAAGAAATACGGCTACGACCGCACGCACAGGTGGTTGAGCCGCATCGCCAAAAGAATCCATCCCTGCTGGACTGGTTCAAGCGCATTTCGGAGCCTTCCTTGCACTTGCGCGATGAAAAAAAGGCACCGTTCTCCTTCAAGTAACTTTTACCAGTTGCCTTTAGTTATGTTCCCTCCCACTTAAAAAATAAACTTACTTCAATGTACATTCAGCCGTCATAGTTCTTTCAGCGATGTATGCAAGAGTTGGCATATTGTTAGCAGCGTTAGAAGACATGGAGATTATAAACTATAAGATCC
>NW_027137892.1:0-6684 GCF_000149305.1 Rhizopus delemar RA 99-880 | reverse complement strand
TTCCTGTTCTAATGGTACTTGTACTTTAGTAAAACCGTATTTCTTGCTTTCTTTATAAAGTCTCTTTCTCAAGACTACCGTTGCTTCTTCGTTTACTTGTTGGCACAAGCTGGGATGGGGGGTTTTTTCTTCTTTTCTTCTTTTCTTTTTTTTCCTGGCCCATCTAAAGCAAGGTATTATTACTTTTACTACATATCCTCCATAGCTAATAACTATTGTAGATGCATACTGCTTCCCTTTTCTTTACTTGTTGGTATAAGCTTAGCTAGTTTTCTGGTCTATCTAAAGAAAGGTACAATTATTTTTACAATACATTCAGGATCGCTAATGTTTATTATAGATGAATTCTGCTTTGCTTTGGCATCTTTTTATCTTTTTTTCTGTGTTCGCTTTGGTTCTTGAGTACTGATGTCTTTTCTTCTTTTGATTTGAGTGTCCAAGTCTTTGCTTCCTTGAATCTTTGAATCCGTGTGACTTTGCATCCTTGAGCTTGGCTTTTTTTTTTTTCTCGTGAGAACCTTTTGAGTTCCACGAGATTAATTGATGTATTTTTAGATTAGATGCTGCTATTTTGATGACATTAGGTAAGTCAAGTAAACTTTTAAAACGCTACGAGCAAAGAAATACTATATATTGTTATTATTATTTTATTTGGCTGAAGGAAAAGATACGATGCAAGGAGATTCCGGGCCGGGTATTTGTCCTACCTAGATGCCAAATATAGCAATCGATGCAAATAATTTTTCCGCATCGAATGGTGCTACTTTCGAGGCAGTCACGTTTAAACTCAGAGAGATATGGCGCTTGCAACACGAAAAAACCTCTTTTGAGCTGACCCCACAAAAACGATGCGGAGGGATTACTCTACCAATATTTGTACAACATCAGCAAGCAGTACCGCAATCGATGCAAATAATTTTTTCCAATCCAATGGCGGTACTCATAGATCTCTCACTGTAACACACAAGGAGGTACAGGCTTTTAAAGACGAAAAAACCCCCTGGTCGGACGGACATTATGCTACCAGAAAGGATTACAAGCCGAATTCTTGTCCTACCAATATGACAAGCTTATCCATAGGTAGAAACAGTGTTTCCGCATTTAATGATGGTATTTACAAGGTGATCACATCGAAACTCAGCTTGGTATCCGTCTTAAAGCGTGAAAAAAGTGCTTTTGCTGATGGACAAGAAATTGTACAAGTAGACTGCAATCTGAATATTGTTTCTAGTTACACTTAAGGTATTCTGAGAATCTCAGATGATATTTCTACATTGATTGCTCATTCTATTAAAGATTGCCCTTCGTAGTATCTTACATAACAATCGTAACATATACCCAGTTGTCATGTAATGAAAAAAATGACTGAACAATAATAAGGAAAGAGTGTAAGTCCTGCATGAGACTGGTTTATATTTCAGTTTAATGTAAACTAAAAATATTCTAATTGAAGTCAGATATTTATATCTTATTGAATGAATGGCTTGATATCTTCTACTGTAAGCGTTCGTCTAATCTTCAGATACTTTAGCAAGTGTTATTCTAATTATGATTATGAAAACTTTTCATTTGTTCTTTTTTATGTTTGTGATAGATTATCTTTTATTCTGTGGATTCCTCACTGATTGAATAGCGTTATTTCATCTATGTGAGATCAGAAGAACTCATGACATTGGATTAGATTTCTAACAACAGGAAAAAAAATTATTACTTTAGTTCATACTTAACGAAGTGTTGTAAGCATAGTTATTTTCTACACGACTCCAGCTGAATTATAATAAATAAAGATACGCAAAAGATTAAATTATGATTAAACAATTCTACACTTTTCCAAATTTAGAACAATAAGATCAGTATTTGTCATCCTAGAGAGTTTAATCAATTGTCAACCCCAAAAGTAATTAGATCGAAGTTAATTGACTGGTTATTATTTCTATTGTTCAATTTCAAATGCATATATTAGAACATCGACAAGCTTTAGCTTAATCATTGGTTCTTCAGCACGACATCGTTACCGAACCTATATCCTTTATAGCTACGCTCACAAAAAATATAAATAGATGCCAACTTTTGATCCATAAAACGGGGCTCTTTTGCAATATAAAGAAATCTGCAATAAAGAAGGATTTTAATCTTATATTGCTACTATTGTTTTTTTTTGTTACTGTTTTTTTTGCTGCGTTTTTTTATTTTTGTTGTTGTTTTTATTGTTTTTTTTTTGCTTTATTTTTTTTTAACCTTACGACTACAACACAAAGAACCATCATTAATATAAAGCATACTCTAGAAGAATGCATTAACCTGAAATTAATCATTGTTGTGATATTTGGGATGGTGCGTACTCGATTGCAGTTCAAAATAAAGTAAAACTTGAAACTTGATAATTGATGAGTTATTTGAATTTTTTTATTGAGTGAAGACAGACGAGAGAGCCCATTAAATCAGACGACGTCTTCATAAATTTAGTAATCAAGGAACCATAGCTACAAAGTATGAGTTACTAAAGTTAGCTGTGCATATTGAAGGATATATATCAGTAGCCTTTTATAAAAATAGTTTTAAATTATATAGAATGGAGATATTGATCAATTGCACTCAACATTTAAGTGTAATAACAAAAATACGACATACATAATCTTATTTAACTTATCTTATATCTTGTTTTATTTTAATTACAATCTTGCATTGAATCTTATATCTGCCAATGTCGACTTTAATTGGTTACTGCTCAATAGCACCTTTTACTCAGACAAAGGGACTGAAATTTGGCATACTTTTAATAGACATCACTACTACAGCATACCTATCATCAGTATGTATGAACTTGACTTGGAAGGAGTGTAAGTTTATAGCAAATCATTCTTTTTAGTGTTTTGAGAGTGATATTTTATTTTTATTGTTAAGCATGAAAGGGATACAATTAAGACATAGAACCCGCAGGTACATATTTAATTAGAACTATTTGTAAACATAATTAATTTATGAATTACTGGCTCTGTTGCCTAAATTTCTACGGGTAGCACGGGTAGCACGGTTAACACCTCTAGGTCTACCAACAGGGCGGCTTCCGGTTCGAGGCCTTCCACCAAGACGATTACTACGTGCAGGTAAGGCTTCGTTTTGACCATTTCTAGATACCAAAGGACTGCCCTGCTCTGATTGAAGTAAAAAGCTGGATGTTTCTGCCGTGTCATTTAGCTCCTCCCCGCTATCGTTAGCTTGTATAGCTTCTTCTTCTAATAATTCCCTAGCATCGCGGGCACGACGACGTTCTACCCATGCTTCAAAACGACGAGCGTCTCTAGCTGCAATTCGAGCTGACACTGAAGGTGAGTTACCATCAAGACCACGCGTAAACCAATCCTCAGTTTCTGCAGACCGTTCAGCTGGATCTGAGTTCATTGCCACTTCGCGGATCATGCGCTCAAAGTACTGCTTGACATTACCGGCATTCTCGCTTCGCCAAAGATACTCCAAGATGCGTTTGTAGCAGTTTTCTTTGGTTCGGTTACGAGGCTTGATAAACGCTTTTAAAGGAGCCCACATACTTTCAATCATGTTGGTATGAATCTTTCCCGATATGGGCAAACCAGAAAATGAGCCTTGGTTACCTTGTACTTGATCTACCGTGGCAAAGTCTAAGGAATGATTGACAACCTGATGCCTGGCAAAGAAGAAGTTGCCGTCATTGTAAGCGCTTGCATTGTCAAGTATCTCGCCAGTATTCTCATCACGCTCTTCCCTAGGGTGCAGACCGGAATATGCTCTCCATCCATCAGATCTAATGGTTGACCCACGCTGGCAGTTATCATAAATGATGGGCAAGAGTGTTGCCGCTGTCCGATTAGGGACGGTGCAAAAGAATTTGCGTCCTGCTTCATACCTAGGTCTCAGCTCTTGATCGCCAGTTCGATGATCAGTGTAGGTGTAAAACCGATCTGCCTCATTGGTGGGGACCAAGCACTCAACCATACCAAAGACCCAGATGCCTTCTACACGATGACCACGATGGTTTTTTCGCTTGCCAAACTTAGACTCATCTATTTGTATATGGTGACACCTTACATTGGAGCCTAGTTTATGCTCCTCTTGTCGATTATGGGCATTGTAGTCACTGAGCATCATTAATCGAAGATCATTTGCCAATGAAGTCACAGCAGGACGGCTCATGCCATGGGAGTTGCAAATGTTGGTGATGCTTGCGTCTTTTAGATAATCATACATCACCGAAAGAGTGTAGTTTGTCAAGCATTTACGATTGTAAAAAACCGAGTTGTACGTACAGACACGAGACTTTCTACCAGGGTGACCAACAGTATTACCATTTTCATCGATGTCAAGACCACCAGCACAATAGTACGTAAGTCTTCCGCTGTCGACACGATTTCTTAGGGTGCAAACTTTTCGACAGCCATCAATGCCACATACATTGGTTCTATGAAAGGCGTTGTTTGCGGATAAAAGATGACTGCAAAAAAAAGGTAAAGGGTCAGTAAGAAAATAAATCCCACTATCGCAATGTAACATTTTTGATTATAATTAACTTACCCCCATGCTCTTTCGGGACTAACAATTATTTGCGCTTCAAGGACACGGTCACCAGCAGGAGGAACATAAGACCTGTAGCTTGAAACTACTTGACCAGATACTCGACCGCCCCTACGAGGAGTGGCACCGTTGTTTGAATGGACAGAAGCAGATGAGTTGAGACGAAGCATGTTAAGTAGATAAAATAAAGAAGAAAAAAAGAAAAAAGGCATGTCTCTTTATATAGATATTTGAAATGCAATTAAACACGTTGTTTCACATATCACATACTCAAATATGCACATGGTTACAACTCGGAAATTAGCACTCGTGGTTACAACTCGGAAATTAACACTCGTGGTTACAACTCGGAAATTGGTACTCGAAGTTACGATTCATTATATACCTGCGCCTTGTGGTTACATATGCATGCTATTATGGATGGTTTCACTATTCTAATCCACCCTATGTTCTTCTATTTGCAGATTATAGCACATAGTACCAGTTTTGATATTTCACCCGTCTCATATTTAAAAATGTGCAAATGAAGTTTGTTAGCTTAATTTGTCACTGTCGTAATCTTATTTACCTAAAAAAAGTTCTTGTCCATTTTCGCATTATAGAACCAATAGTTCGGTGAATTCTTAAACATTACAGTATAATAAGCTTTTTACTAGCAACCAACAGCAGCTTTTCATTGTATACCTATTATGAACCTCGCTTTAGAAAAGGCGGTATGGCTGATATTGTTGTAAAACACACAGAAAGGAGTGATAGTGCTCAGGCCAAAAAGAGAGGCTTTGTACAATTGCCCCAAAGATTTATTGATGCTCCTTTTTGCTTGCTTCGTAATTATCTTTTGTAAAAGGAATTTAGTGCTTAAAGTTTATCAGCAATCAATGCAGAAATATCATCTGAGATTCTCGGAATATCTTAAGTGTAACTAGAAACAATATTCAGATTGCAGTCTACTTGTACAATTTCTTGTCCATCAGCAAAAGCACTTTTTTCACGCTTTAAGACGGATACCAAGCTGAGTTTCGATGTGATCACCTTGTAAATACCATCATTAAATGCGGAAACACTGTTTCTACCTATGGATAAGCTTGTCATATTGGTAGGACAAGAATTCGGCTTGTAATCCTTTCTGGTAGCATAATGTCCGTCCGACCAGGGGGTTTTTTCGTCTTTAAAAGCCTGTACCTCCTTGTGTGTTACAGTGAGAGATCTATGAGTACCGCCATTGGATTGGAAAAAATTATTTGCATCGATTGCGGTACTGCTTGCTGATGTTGTACAAATATTGGTAGAGTAATCCCTCCGCATCGTTTTTGTGGGGTCAGCTCAAAAGAGGTTTTTTCGTGTTGCAAGCGCCATATCTCTCTGAGTTTAAACGTGACTGCCTCGAAAGTAACACCATTCGATGCGGAAAAATTATTTGCATCGATTGCTATATTTGGCATCTAGGTAGGACAAATACCCGGCCCGGAATCTCCTTGCATCGTATCTTTTACATAGTCCTCTTGGCGACCTCACTGGTGATGCATTGGTCTCTCCTCGTGGTGCTGCTATGGCTCGCTGGCTTGCTGATCGCTCACTTACCGTTCTGAACGGCCCACTGGCTCATGGTATTCCTACCTGGGTCGGGTTTCGTGATGATCGAGAGATGAGTAGCATCATTGACATGTTTTTAACAAACGCGTCATTGCTGTCTCCTCGCCTTGACATCGCGTCAGACTTGTCTCTTGGTTCTGATCATCGTCTGCTTACGTTGTCGTTCTCTTTTGCTCAGTCAAGTGCCTCTGAGTTGTCATCTGATACACCTGATACCACCACTCATCCTCGTAGACTATGGAACTTGTCTCGCCTTGGTGAACCTGATCCATGTCAACTGTATCAAGATACCTTTCGTTCGTCCTCTGCTCCTTTGCTCTCTCAACTGAAGAGGTTGGTTCAACACCCTCCTTCTTCACGTCCGCCTATTGACGACCTCAACGCGTCGCTCAACTCAATCATCTACCGCTCTCTTGACTCTTCTGTCGGTGATCGTCCTCCTCGCCCATCCCATTGGAAAAAGTACTGGACACAACAATTGCAAGATGCTGCTGACTACCGCAACCGGTGCTACCGTAGATGGCGTCGTGCCTTTGGCATCGA
>NW_027137893.1:0-6647 GCF_000149305.1 Rhizopus delemar RA 99-880 | reverse complement strand
TTAGGACCAACTTCCAATTTAGTATATTTACTTTAGTTTTTTTGATCCGCTTTTTTTTCTATCTTATTCCTCTACTAAATCCTGAATATTATTTTTTTTGAAATGAACGCCACCAACAACAAAGTTAAATGCCAATGCACCAAATGCAGCAACTGTCCTGAAGGATTCAAGTGGATTGCAAAGAAAACCGCTAACACTCATAAGCGCATAGACAAAGTTGGAGAAGGTACAATTTTTTTAAAGAAATGCAGCAAGACTAAAGTGCAATTAAAATAGTTTTGAGACAAAGAAGATTTGAAAACACCTTCGAGCAACCCACCACGTCTACCGAAAGAAGCACGTTTGAAGGTATATTTATAAATCCACCCCTTTTTTTTATTAAACAAATTTAGAATTCGACATTGATGCTGACATGGATGTCGACATGGACGAAGAAATGACCAACGACCAACAACTGGCGTATCTCCTGGTCCTTTACCTTGTGCTTTTCCAAGCAAAGCACCTTTCAGTTGAAGCCGGTGAAGACTTGTTGGCCTTTCTTTCCTTTTTCGTTCGTGCTCTTGGCCATGGCATGGAGATTCCTACAAAGATCTCCACTGCTCGTACCATGGTCAATTATTCCTCTGCCAGTAGTGGTGTCTCCCGTTTCCTTGTCTGTTCTCTTTGCAGAAGTGTGTACGACACAGGGAGTTTGCATACTCGACAATGCCCTTTTGTTAGGTTTGCAAACAACCCACACAGACAAGAGCGCCCATGTGGTAATTCACTTTTTGTTGGCAGCAGCCTGAAGCCCGTCCTTGAGTTCCCGTACAACTCAATTGTGGAAACGTTGAAGAAGTTCTTTGTCCGTCCGAACTTTGAAACAGAGATTGAACAGTGGAGAGGTCGATATGTGGAGGAAGGTGTGTTGTATGACATCTATGATGGTCGAGTCTGGAATGAGATGGTCGACTCAGCTGGGGAGCCATTTGTGAGTAAAAGACGATCATTAATGGTGTCATTGAACGTTGATTGGTTTCAACCTAGTGATGGTATGCACTACTCTTGTGGTGGTGTATATCTCACGATTAACAACCTTCCAAGGAGTTCTAGGATGAAGGTTTCCAACATCATCCTGGTTGGTATGATTCCTGGGCCTGGCGAGCCCACGGATGACCAGCTCCAAAACTTTTTGCGACCAATGATTGCAGAGCTGAATACCTTGTACGGAGGTATGATGATGCCAACGTACCAGAACAGAAACGGTGAAATGGTACGTGTTGCTTTGATGTCCGTTAACTGTGATATACCAGCAGCTCGCAAAGTAGCTGGGTTCATGGGTCAATCCGCGCACAAAGCCTGTAACAAATGTTCCACTGTGTTTTCGCGAATCAGTACTGGTGCAAATTCAACGAAGCCAGATTTTTCAGACTTTGACGATGAGCATTGGATTCTGCGAAACAATACCCAGCAGCGCCAAGAAGCATATGCTTGGCTAAATGCCACTCACATTACGCAACAACGAACCCTGCAGACGAACACAGGAAGTAAATGGAGTGAACTTCACCGACTAGAGTATTTTGATGTCGTGAGATTGACAACCGTTGATCCCATGCACAATTTATTTCTAGGTACGCCAAAACGAATGGTTGAAGTTTGGGTAGATCACGGGCTGCTTACCACATCTGATTTCAAAGCCATGGCTGATGAATCAGCTTCTATTATCATTCCTTCACAGTACTCTAAAATCCCAAAAAGTATGTAACGAGCGTAAAAGAACTTATTCTATAATAAATCTGAACACTAATTTTTTGTTATAAAAAAAAAAAAAAAAAAAAAAAACGAAAAAGGCAAGATTGAAAGTACCTTTGGTAATATGAAAGCTGATGAATGGAGAACGTGGTGTGTTGTGCTTTCGCCTTTTCTGCTGAAGCAAAGATTAGTTGGTGAGCATTTTGCTAATTGGATGCGCTACGTGGAAGCAGTAAGATTGGTAACTGGTCCTGTAGTTACAACAGAAGAGATACATGCTGCACATTCCTTATTCAAGACCTTTGGCAAGACTTGTGCTCGACTATATGGAAAAGAATCAATAACACCAAATATGCATATGCACATACATTTGAAAGAATGCTGTTTGGACTTTGGTCCATCCTATGCCTTTTGGCTCTATGGCTTTGAACGCTTGAATGGCGATGTCAAAAAAATCAACATCAACTACAAGACAGGCTTTGAAACCACATATGTTACTATGCTTACACAAATTATCCACACACAAGACCTTATCCATTCATTACCAACCCTCATTAACACCAACAATCAAGGCATGCTTCTACTGATCAACTTCATAAAGGAAATAGGCGAGGTTACTAATGACGAGAGTGGTTTAACGCCATTTGATTACTCTCAATTCATAGACGGACCAAGTCTATTTAACCTGACAATTACTGGTAGTGAGCCTCTGCCACCACAAGCCCTTCATTCAGAAATCAACATCAAACAACAAACTTTATGCATCGAACACTATGAAATCTTACAAAACTACTATATGAATACTTATGAAATACCTATGCCCAATACGATCAATACAAATATACAATCATTTAAAAAAATTAACTTGCTTGGACAACGTTACCAACAATCCGACAATCATTCATCATCATCATCATATATTCAAGCCATTATGAACAACCAACTACGAATTGGCCAAATATCATTTTTTTTCTCACATTCATTCAACAATTCCATTCACTATTTTGCATTCGTCAATTGGTACAGCCATGCGACTCAACATTTTCCCACCTTCGATGGTACTAGCATCCAAGTGTGGAAGAATCAATTTGATCCAGTTTCAAGCAACAATCTACAGAATTTTCAATCCTGTTGCTGTATGCCCTTATGTTGATAATCACCTTCTTACTCTCGCTCTGCCAAGACGAATTTTTATGTAACAAATATACCAAGCCATTAAAACACTATTATTATTTTATTATATATTTTACTAAAGAACCATGCAATAGTTTTTTCTTTTTTTTTTCTTTAAAAATTTTTATTCGATTTGTGAAGAGACAACAAAATAAGAAACAAAAAAAAAAGAAAGAAAATGCCTACTGCATTGGATTGGCAGCAGCAAAGGAAGAAGAAGAAGCAGAAACAGAGGTTGGAAAACCAAGACCAGGAGAAGAAAAAACCCAGGAAGGAAAATCAGTATCATCGAGCTTATCAGGGAACTCCACCTCAACGTTTTCTATTATTCTTCTAATAGTTGGTGGAGCCCCCTTTTTCTTCGTGGATTCCTTGTATTTTTTTTGCAACTCTTCGTGGAATTGCACCACCTGTAGATTGATTAAGGTATATTAGAAAATGAAATTTGTTACCAACATTTTACTTACTTCGTTGCTCCTAAATGATGGCCTTTTGACCACGAACGTACGACCGTTCGCGTCCTCTGGCCCATCTTCTTCATCTGACGTCCAGTTAACAGTCAGAATTTTGCCAGCGAACGTGAAACGGGCGTCGAACGCTGAAGGGTTAGCCATGTAAATAGATCTCCTGTTAGAGAGTTTCTATCATAAGGTGTTAATGTAAGCATTTTCTATATTTTATAATATAATCTTCTAAATATAAAAAATACTCACCGTATTTACACGGCTACGACAGGTTGTTTTTGTTGAAGCAACTTTCTTCCCCTTGGCCTTGCTCATCAAATAGGAATACTTGCTCCTGATAATGGTGTGTATTTGCGAAGTGGTGAGCAAATCAAAACGACGATGCTTCCTGACTTGCTCAGATAACAGGGCCTTGACCTTTCTGTTGTTCTTGTGGGCGAAGGTCACGTCCAAGTCAAATTCGCTTCTGCGACCAACAACGTAATCACGGTAGTATTCTGCTAAATAGCTCTACATCACAAAGAAAGGTATAAAATACAGGTATTAAATTACAATTGCTAATTTGATAAATCTGTTCTAGACTTACACTACATTCTTTTTTGGCCTGGTCGACCTCAGCTTCTGAAGCTCGCTGCTGCTGTTGCTGTTGCTGTTGCTGCAGCAATTGTGTCAATTGCTGTATCTGAGCAGCCATTATATCTAGTGCGAAACCAGAGGCTGCTCGGATGGCTTCAGCACCAACAGAGCTCTCCAAGCGAGGAGTTGTAAAGCTACTGAAGCCTGCAACAGGAACAGAAGCAGAAGCAGGAGCAGGAGCAAGAGCAGAAGCGGGAACAGGAGCAGAAGCAGAGGTGGGAGCGGGAGCAGGAGCAGAAACAGAAGCGGGAGCAGAAGCAGGAACAACAGTGGATGATGATCCAGCAATGCTCATAGAAATTCTTGCCCTTTTGGGAGCATTGCTGGGGACACTGATGGGGGTGGCGACGCGACGAGACATTTTTTAAGATAAACTTTAAGGAAGAAAAAACAAGAGTACAAAATAAATTGAAGATGTATACAAAAGCAAGGTAGTACTTTATTTGTTTTACAAAAAAAAAAGAAAAGCAAAGAAAGGAAAAGAAAAAAGCCTTTGCAGTTAAAGATATTACATTTGAATAATAATAATAAAAAAGATTTTAAACTGTTTATGAATACCCTCTCTGAGTGTTTCAATAGTTAAACCATATTTAAAAAAAACTTGTTTTTAATCGATAGTAGGTAATCGTAACACTGGTAAAATGAGGCTATAAAAAAAGTACTTTTTTTTTCTTTTTTTTTTTTTAAAAAAAAACATTCTTTCTAAAAGGTAAGTTCTTAATATTATATATATTCTATTTCTGTTCTAATGGTACTTTTACTTTAGTAAAATCGTATTGCCTGCTTTTTTTTGTGGTTTAAATGGTCTTTATAAAGTCTCTTTCTAAGGACTACCTTTTCTTCTTCTTTTACTTGTTGGTATAAGCTTGGATGACGTTTTTTTTTTCTTTTTTTCTTTTTCCTGGTTCATCTAAAGCAAGGTACTATTACTTTTACTAAATATCCTTCATAACTAATAGTTATTATAGATACGTGCTACTTTTTTTACTTGTTGGTATAAGTTTAGCTAGTCTTCTGGCCTATTTAAAGAAAGGTACTATTACTTCTACTACGTATACTCAATAGCTAATAATTATTATAGATACGTGCTACTTTGCTTTGGCCTTTTACTATTTCTTTCTCGCCTTTGCTTTGGTTCTTGAGTACTGATGTCTTTTCTTCTTTTGCTTTGAGTGCCCAATTCCTTGAATCCTTGTGTCTTTGCATCCTTGAGCTTGGCTTTTTTTTTTCTTCTTCTTATGAGAACTTTTTGAGTTCCACGAGATTAATCGATGTTTTTTTAGATTAGATGATGCTATTTTGATGGCATTAGGTAAGTCAAGTAAACTTTTAAAACACTACAAGCAAAGAAATACTGTATACTGTTATTATTATTTTATTTAAATAAAAAAAAGCTATTTTTATAAAACAAATCCCTATTTTTTTGTATATATAAAGCAATATTTATTGCAATATGAATGGTCAATAAAGAAGTATATAAGCTATATGAGTGGTCTATAAAGAAGTATATAAAGCAATATGAGTGGTCAATAAAACCTGTATATAAAGCAATATGAGTGGTTTATAAAAGACCAAAAAGACAAATAAAGCATTGTTTTGAAAAGTATCATTGGCTGCCGAGCACCATTAGATATCAAATGGATAATAAACAGGAGCCATAACATAACTGATGGAAGTTGCGTCTTGCGAGATCAATTAGCGAATAAATGTACCAGCAGTCTCCTGTCTCTGCCACAAATCTTGTAACATCTCTTAACCAAAAGATTAACTACGGTTTAAACGATTTGTGGCAGAGACAGGAGGCAGTGCGATCAACAATCAGTTACCCGATGTCACACGATTCTAAGCTCTTTCGCAAGATTGATAATATATCTGTTAACAAATTTGCACGATTATTTGTAGTGAGGACCACCTTGTTTTTCCCAAATGAACACTGCAAATAATCGTTCCAATTGGATAAAGCATATCGCAAGATTGAACATTTTTTGGTTAACAGATATTTATGGCTTTTGGAAAAAAGATTTAGCTTTCGCTGTATTGGTCATTTTTGAATTTTGAAAAAAGATTTAGGTGCGAAAAAAATAAAGAAATTTAATGATATTTTTGTTTTTTTTGTAGGGTAAGTATTCATGAAGTTATTCACGTTTTAAAGAAGTATCTGTTTTTTTTACAGATGACCTTTTTTTGGAAAGCCTGTTCCCCTCTACTGTTGAAAGACCGATGTTTTCTTTTTTTATTTTTGAGGGCAAAATGCGGAAATCAAAAGCATTTTTGGATTATTTTGTTTAGAAGAATACATATTAGGAAGGTGGTTTGTGGTTTTTAGCTTAGATCATTACAAACGTGTTACAGAACGTAAAAAAATAGTCGTGTTTGGGAAAAAAAATGACCTGGTAAAAAAAAAGACTAGGTAAAAAAAAAAGACTAAGTTAAAAAAAAAGACTAAGTTAAAAAAAAAGACTAAGTTAAAAAAAAAGACGAAGTTAAAAAAAAAGAAAAGAAAAGAGTATAGCTATAAAAAGTTCATTGTTCAAATGAAAACAATAATCTAACAACAAATACACTTTATAGAAATGCAAATGCTATTACATTATAAAAAAAGAATACGTGTATATTCTAAAAGAATAAAAAATAAAGAAGCTC
>NW_027137894.1:0-6615 GCF_000149305.1 Rhizopus delemar RA 99-880 | reverse complement strand
ATGCATGCTGGATTAGTGAAGGCACAAAGAAAGCTTCTGATTACGTCGGAATACTTGGTACAACCCTTATGGACAGCCTTGAGTACTATGGTTACCATCCTCAAGACATCTATTTTCAGCAGGATAACGATCCTAAACATACGTCTAAGCTAGCTAAGCAATGGTTCAAGGACAACAACTTCAAGTGTGATCATACCTTCAACTGGCCTTCACAAAGTCCAGATCTAAACCCAATAGAGCACATCTGGCACCACCTTAAGCTCAAGTTAAGTGCCTATGATACTAGGGCAAAAGGTGTGCATGAATTATGGAATCGTGTTGAAAAAGAATGGTCTACTTTTACAGCAAAAGACTGTAGGAGATACATAAATAGTATGCCAGATCGTTGTAGGGCTGTAATTGCTGCGAAAGGCGGTCATACAAGATATTAATAAAATAATGCACATAGTGGAAAAATGGTTCCAATGTTGGTTTTTGTATTTAATCTTAATTTTTTCCCGATTGTGTAACAGTACAAGCAAAATTTTTTTTCAGTAATATTAGCTGTAATTGCGCTACAAAATGCATGCTTTTGTGAGCCGTTACCGTTTGTAGTTCCAAATATATAAAGCTTTAAAGTTGCAAATCAAAAACATTGGAACCATTTTTCCACCCACTGTATGAGTGCGTTGTTTACATTTCTTGGTATGAATGGGTTGTCAACCATCGCGACCTTTCGTGGACGATTTGCGTTCCACCATCCTTCTGCGTGATTTAACCAAACTTGAAATGTTCTAGCACTGCTTTGTATACAAAATTGCTTGATATCCCTTAATACAGTTGTTGGAATAATTGTTCGAATGTTTTGCAATTTTATACGTTTTGCTTTGTATCTCTGCAGTCAGATACGATAGAGCTACGAACGATACCTCATTAGAAAGCGATAGTTGTGACATATAGCATATAGAAATTCAGGGGTATGGAATTACTTCCATATATAGTAAGATTAAATTGCGTCAAGCATATGCATTCGAACAATTTTTCCAATTGAATCATCTTTTATTTAATACCGTGTATGACCGCCTTTAGCTTTAATAACTGCTCTACAACGAGCTGGCATACTCTTGATATATGCTTGGCATTACTCTTTGGTACAAGAAATACATTCTTTCTCGTTTCTAGACCAGAGATCATGCAGTCCTTTATCCCTATCTTCATCTAAGCTCAGCCTCAGCTTTAAATGGTGCCAGAGATGCTCTATAGGATTCAAATCAGGACTTTGAGCAGGCCAACTGAAAGTATGCTCTTCTTTTAACCCATTTTCCTTAAACCAAACATGAGCAAGCTTTGATGTGTGCTTAGGATCACTGTCGTGTTGAAAATAAATAGATTCCTGTTGGTAACCATAGTACTTCAGACTGTCCATCAGTGTAGTTGACAGGATATGAACATAATCGGATGCTTTCATAGTACCATTTTCAATTGCGCAGCCATATCCAGGACCATCCCACGTCATACAACCCCAAAGCAGCACACTGCCAGCTCCTCCTTTGACTGTAAGGTCAAGATGATGAGGCTGCAATTTGTCACCAGGTCGTTTCCAAAAGTACTTACAGCCATCTGAACCCCAAACATTAATCTTGGTCTTATCAGAAAACACTATACGTCTCCAGTCATCTTCTGTCTAATCTTTGTGAGCTTTAGCCCACTTTAGTCTAGCTTCCATGTGACATTTTTTGAGGAGAGGCTTTTTCTTCTTAATTTGGGTATCGAAACCCATACTGTGAAGCATTTTTACTGTACCAAAATAGCCTATCTTGTGACCAATACTGTTTAAATATGGCCATACGCTCTTTGCAGTCTTAAGTGAACCATTTACAAGCTCTCTCTTCAGGTAATTCTTTGTCGTTGAGCTTATAGTAGTCTTTTTACCAGCATGACCTCGAGTACGTTTCGGTGTATACAAGCCCTTGTGCTTGCTCAAAGTGGACATTAATTCTCCTGGAACATGTTCCATGATCTCTGAGTATAATAAACCCTTTTTCAACAGCTACCGGATGCTCTCTTGCTTGCTACGAGATAAAGGATGTACCATGATATAAGGACGTATAGACTGTACGAGATGGAAGGGAAACACCGTAAAACACAGCCTTATTTATATATTTTAAGCTCCGATTAATAGCAAAAGCGTTGTTTCATAATTACATCATTTTGTAATGCTGTATTTGTGATGTCAGAAGCGGCAACGATATCATTATTATAGAATGCATTGAGTTGGAAAAATTATTCGAATGCATATGCTTGACGCAATTTGGTCTTAATATATATGGAAATAATTCCAGACCCCTAGCGTTTTATATGTTATATGCGAAAGCTGTCGCTTTTTAATGAGGTATCGTACGTAGCTCTATCGTATCTGACTGCAGAGATACAAAGCAAAACGTATAAAATTGCAAAACATTCGAACAATTATTCCAACAACTGTAAGCCTGCGCGAAAGCGGCTTTCGATTACGGCTTCACTAGTGATATTAGCCAAGTCAGCGGCTTCACGTAATCTTGAAAGGAGTATTTGAGGATGTTCCTGCTCTCCTTGGATCATATCATTGCATTCTAATTCGTAATTCTGAATTAGTTCAGGAGTAATATAATGACTTTTCAAAAGTTCCATAGCTTCATCGTAAGTCACTTGAGGATGATCCTTGAGTATAGTTTTTTCAAAGTAGACTTTAGCAGCTCTACGTAATTGAGATTTAAGAATAGCGAGTTTGCGGTTGTCACTATGTGCGTTGCTGAGTACAAGGTAGGAATCTAGTAGCTCTTGAAAATGACGAAAGTCATCGCCTTCGTAGCCATAGAATTCGATTAGTTTAGGACGGTATCCTTGAATTTGGTTGCTGTTTTGCACCAACGCGATAGGTTCTGCTGTTGCCATTGTTGATAATAAGTGTTTTGATATCGTTGATTCAATTTTGAGTAAGTTTGTTATAAATTTGATATAATTTCTTGATTTGATTCAATTTATTGTTTTATTTCCCTCGTAGTGACCACCAAATGTAATTTTTCTTCCTTTAATGGCTGTTGTAGAACAGTAACTGATTGTAGTTGACATTAATAAATATAAGTCTTAATACAAGATCATAATTAAAATAAAATAAAATAAAATAAAATAAAATACAAGTGTATTTAAATAAGATCATACAATCAATTCCAATTAAACATGTTCTTTTAGAATATGTATTGTATTCAAGAGAGTTCTTTGATAAGAAGAAGTATCAACTAAAATAACCAAATCCAATCCAATGTCAGGAATATTGCTAATCTTTCACATAATTGAAATAACGCGTAAAATAACGTTATTCAAATCAGTGAGGAATTCCCAGAATAAAAGATAATCTATGACAGACATACAAAAGAACAAATGAAAAGTTTTCATAATCATAATTAGAGATGACACTTGCTAAAGTACCCGAAGATTAGAAGAACGATCACAATACAAGATATCAAGCCACTCACTCAATAAGATATAAATACCTGCCTTCAATTAGAATAATTTTTTGACTTTAACTAAAACTGAAATAAAGATCAGTCTCAAAAAGTATTCAACCTGTTTCTCAATCTTGGTTTGTACCTTTTCTTTTACTATCTAAACCATTATACAACAATGGCTTGTAAGAGTTTACGGTTTTGAAATAGAATAAAGTTGATAAAAAGAATAAAAGAAAATGAAACTTGAGTTAAAGTATTGATATTGGATTTTCTTGTTGTGAGTGACCACCAGATCTTGTTAAGTAGATCAGACTTGTTTGTAGTAGTTTAATAAAAGGTTTGAAAGTGTTTACAATGAAGATAATTTGCTTCAAGGGACTTGTCTTGCTTGTGTTTTAAGAGTGTTTATACCAAAAGATTCAGGGATAAAGATACTTGATTTATTGGTTATTTATACAAAAAAATATAACAAAGAGAAGTAAGGTTAAGAGAAGTGAAGTAAAATAGAAATAAAAACTTGTCTATTTTATAGACAAAGGGGAGATAAAGTTTCATTTTGATATAAGGTTTGTTTTTGCTATAAGGTTTGATTTAGATATAAGGTTTGTTTTTGAAATAAAGTTTGTTTTTGAAATAAGGTTCAAAAGTAAGTAATATCGCAAACCGCAGCCTTTGTTGGTGTTAGCATTGTAAAGTTCTTCGCTACAATAGCTTGTAACTTGTTGAACACGAACTTCATTAAAAGGAAAGCAATACAAATATCCATATATAGTGTAATTTTAACGTTTTTCTAGTTATGGCCTTAAGAGTTTAGAGGTAAATTTGATTTTTCTTTAGAGTGTAAAAGAATTTGAGATCAAAGATTTGTGTTTAAATGGGTAAATTTGGTTTGCTTGTAGTAAGTGACCACCAGATCTTGTATTGTAGATCAAACAATAAAAGGTAATAAAGAGATTTCTTGATAAGAGAATATAAAAGTGATACGATGAAGATAATTTGACTTCAAAGGACTTGACTTGCTTGAGTTATAAAGTAAAGATCAAAGAGTTTTAATAAAAGAAGGAACTCGATGTTTATTTGAATAAAAGATATTTTTAAAGTGAAGTTCAGTGTAGTTAAGTGAATTTATAAAAGAGGACATTTATATGATTATTATTTTTTTGTGTTTTTCTATTTTTGAATTTTTTTGTTTAACTTCAGGGACTGAGGTCCCTCCTACGACTGAGTGCTTCCTAGGACTGACTCCCTCCTAGGACTGAGTCCCTTCTTCCGCAAAAGTTACACCAACTGCGTCACAATAGAATAAAAAGATATGACAATAAAGAGCACGACAATAAAAAGATAAGATACGTGACAATAGTGTGATAATTGGAGTTTGTAAAATTTTTGTAGTATAAAGTTGGCTTGTTATAAAGGGTTTTTGACTTGAGACCAAGGCTTTGAATAGTGTTTGGTTCCTAAATAGTAATAGATTGAAAATAAGTTCGCTTGTAATAAGTGACCACCAGATCTTGTTAAGTAGATCAGACTTGTTTGTAGTAATTTAATAAAAGGTTTGAAAATGTTTACAATGAAGATAATTTGCTTCAAGGGACTTGTCTTGCTTGTGTTTTAAGAGTATTATACCAAAAGATTCGGGATAAAGATACTTGATTTATTGGTTATTTATATAAAAAAAAATATAACAAAGAGAAGTAAAGATAAGAGAAGTTAAAACTTGTCTATTTTATAGACAAAGGAAAATAAAGTTTGATCTTTTGAAGTAAGGTTCGACTTTTTGAAATAAGATTTGATTTTTGAAATAAGATTTGATTTTTTGAAATAAGGTCCAAATATTGAATAAGGTTCAAAAAATTAAATAGATTCAATATAGGGATTCACAAGACACAATCATCATTGGCATCGATATTGTAATTTTCTTCGTCACAATAGGTAAAGTATAAGAAATATTGAAGTTATTTATATGTTTTTGGCTTTTCTGATTATATGTTGTTTTTGATGATTTTGAGAATATTCTATATTTTTTTGTATTTTTCTGAATTTATCTGTATTCATACTGTAATAATTTCTTTTGTAGTAGTTTCTCTGTTTGGGAGTATTGAGTTAAGGTTTAAATAAACAGATTTGAGTGTAATTGATATAAGAGTTGCTTTTATATGAGTCAGATTTGGCTTGGTTCGCTTGTTATAGTGACCACCAGATCTTATAAAGTAGATCAGACTGTTTTGATAAAGGTAGAATAAAAAAAAAGGTAAAAAGATAAAATAAAAAGGGGTTTTACAATGAAGTATAATAGCTTCAAGGGACTTCTTGTTCTTGATGTTAAATAAAATAAGAGATAGTTTGCCTCTTTAAAAGAATATTTATTTGATAAAAAGAAAAAGTAAAATAAGAAGTGAAGTAAGTAAGAAGTTAATAAGAAGTGAAGTATTTTTGTGATTATTATTTGGAGTTATTTATATGTTTTTGGATTTTATGCTTTTGTTCTGTTTTTGGTATTTTGGGTGGTTGTTATAACATAAGAGGCGGTTGTTGTATAGTGTAAGGTGGTCGTTGCAAACTGTAAGGCGTTCGTTATAAACTGCAACGATTTAAATTCCGCCGTTTTGTTCTTGCGTGTTACAATACGTATTTGTTTGTATTGTAACTTGTTAGTACTTGGGACTTGGCTTGTGTTAAAGTGATGTAGATTTGTTTAAATTGAGGTTTGAAGTCTTGAATGACTTGAGTTTAGGTAACTTGATTGAACGTTTAACAGTTCTTTAGAGTAAATTGTCTTTGAGTAGTGACCACCAGATCTTTTTAGATCAATAAGGTTAAGAATAAGATTGTTTGATAAACGATAAAAATAAAAGGGAACTTTCTTGATTTGTGATAACTCGGGTATCAGATCAGAAAGAATAAGTAAAAAGAAAAAGAAAAGAAAAGGTAATTGTGACCCAATAAGAAAAGATTGCTTTTTAAGCGCAAGAGGATTTGATTTATTGAATTTATTGGATAATGTTATTTTGTTTAAAATTATTCATCTTATTTATATAAAAATTGGCGTGGCTTATTGTTTGTGTTGTAAGACATCTATGTCGAACGACATCAATGTCGCTGGACATCAAAATTATTCTTGTGATCAGCATTTTCTCGATCAATGTGC
>NW_027137895.1:0-6546 GCF_000149305.1 Rhizopus delemar RA 99-880 | reverse complement strand
TTGCTTGTTTGCGGGTTTAGGTTTTTAAGTATGTAAGTTTTGTCGATAGTGACCACCAGATCTTGTTAATAGTAGATCAAACTTGTTAAAATAGGTTAAACTCTTGAGGTTTAGGAATAGGTTTACAATGAAGATTATTGACTTCAAGGGACTTCAGTATTTAAAATAGAACACAGACCAAAGGGTTTCAATTGAACGCTTGATGGATTTATTGTTTTATAAAATAAAGAAAATATAAAAAGAATATAAAATTCAAAAGTAAAGTGAAGTGAAGTGAAGTAAAAAATAGGGATAAGATATAAGGGTATTTATATGTTTTTGGTTTTTATAATTTTATGTTGTTTTTGGTTTTCAAGCAAAAGAGTTGATACTCCGTTTTCAAATAGGTTGTTACGCAAAAGTTCATTTTCTAACTGGCGTGGTACTAAAAAAAACTTGACTGTATATCTTTCAGATCCTCCGGGTGGGGAAAAGTTCGTCCTCGAACGCTTGATTGTTCTTTAATTTGCGGGTCCAATGATCTCCTTCTTTGATTCTTCTCATAATGTTTGGATTTATTCGTCCATTTGGTATGAGTGATTTTAGTTGGTTGTATTTTGAGGTAAGGTATCTTTGGATACTTCCTGGTTCTTGTGTGGGCTTTTCAAATTTTAAATGACTCCATTCATTTACTTCTTCAGCAAATTGTTTCATTAATTGTTCTTTTTGTCGGGCAAGTTTTCTTTCTTGATCAAGAACACATTGGTAATCGAAAAAGGTGTTAGTAAATTTGATTTTATACATTTCGATTGCTTGTTTGGAGCCATTAAAGTCCCAATCCATTTCCAAGTATGCATCTATGATGCTTTGGTCGATAACATTGCTTGAAACTTGAGAGGATTTGATCATGGAGATAGGTGATATAGGCACCACATTGATGTCAGGGATGGGCTCGTCTAGGATTGACATGCGTTGGGCTTCAACTTGATCTTGGATTTTGTTGGCACAATCAACGGCATAATTCCATCTTGTATTAGCACGGTCTCCTTCAACCAGATAGATGACGTCTTCATCATCTTTACATTCATTTTCACGAAGAAAATCATCAATGCACACGATCAATGAATTATATCCTTCATTTTTGTACAGTTCCTTAAAGTAGTTTGTATGGATTTCACTTCGATAAGCGTCTTTGGATGGAAAATCCTCTTCCTTTGGAGCATAAGAGCGCCTCCATGTTACGAACAGAACATCCGATATTCTTGACATATCGGAATTCGAGTCAGAAGCAAGAGAGAAACAGTTAAGAGCAGCAGAGTTCATTGTTGTTATATATATATATATTTTTTTGATTTGATAAGTTTGAAAATAATGGATATTGATAGGGTATATATATATTTTTTTTTTTTTGTGTTTTGTGTCGTTTTCCCTTTTTTTTTTGATTATCATAAGATGTTTAGTTTACTGAAGTAGTTCATTTGTTTCAACATCCATAGTGCTTGTAACGTTTCGCAAGTGGTCCGTTCTCCAACTAACATTAGGCATTGTGTATTGATTTATCCAAGAATAAAAAGGAACAAGAGAGGACGAGACTCGATAAAGAGATTGTTTTATTTAATAAGAAAATTGTACTCTATTTATACTTTTCATAGACGGATAATATTTCATGACATGGATTAATAATTAATGAGTATGATATAGCTGATGACAAATAGATAAGGGTTACGTGTTCTTCTATTGTTATATTTGTCATTGAATACTCGTATATGATTGACTGCGGCTGACTGTGATTTAGTTCCTGGATTTAATATAGTTTAACCGTGCAATTACGCAGCATCTTATCCTTAATGAAGATTATCCGAATTAACCTGTAGCTTGTCTATTGGATACATTTACATGTAGCTTATTAATACTGTTTTCATATCGAGTTATGAATGATGGATACATCATTGCCCCCTTCCAGGTTGGAACAACCGATGAACATCATGAATAACGAAGAGTACATGGATTATATCTAATATGATTGCTTAGGCTGTTCATATTAAAGACGTAAGTGTAGAGAAAAGAGAGAGCATGCTCTTCTGGTATATAATCGATAAAAACCCATAAAAACCTGTTTAGGAAAAAAAGTAATGGGAAAAGACCATATTCAGCTCGTTACTTTGTCTTGCTTCTTTTGCTAAGATTATTAGTCTTGGTTGGCAAATTAGTATGAGATGAGCGTTTACGTTTGCCAATGTTATTATTGACGTTACGTCTTGCCCAGTACTGTTCTATCATACTCATGTCATCAAAACTTGAGGCAGGTTCCCAGGTATCATATTCTGGAGGATAACCTTTCCATCTTACTAGGTATTTATAATTGCTAGTGTTATTTCCTTTATGTTGGATAATTGCCTGCACATCGTACTGTTGTTGGTCAGCGCGATTATTAACAACGTTGTCTGTAGAGATAAGTTTGATGTGCGAAGTAGGTACGTCGCGCGATAATAATGCACCTGTTTTATCCGTCAAAATGTAGCTACCATTTTTTGTGACTCCATGTACGACAAAGGGCCCCTCGTACCTTGGGTCAGTTTTACTATTTCTATTCACATTTTTTATCATAACTTCGCTATTAGTAGGAAATTGTTGATGTACAATGCGGTGTTTCTTTGTAAAATACTCGTTGTCAATTCTTTGAGTAGTCATAATACGGTTACGTATAGCAGGGATTACTATGTTGTTCATATTGTCTAGTTTATTTTCTAGTGCTTTAGCATATTGCTGACTAGAGTTAGGTATTGAGGATTGTGTATTAGAATAATCCTGGAATTCATTTGGTTGCCTATTATACATAAGCACGAATGGTCTGGAATGATGTAATCTAGAATATTTACAATTCATAGCATATTGAATACTAGGAAGGAAAAGATTCCACTCGTCCTTCTTGCCTTGTAATCTTTTAACAAGAGCTCGTTTGGCTATTCCAACAAACGATTCGTTAGTCGAATTACCCAATGGGTTATAAGGCAGTGAAAGTCTATGGTCAATACCACAGGTTTCCATTAATGAATTAAATATTTCATTAGTGAATTCTGTACCGTTATCTGAACTAAGTTTTTTGGGCCAACCAAAAGTGCAAAAGATATCTCTAAGTTCATTAGCTATAGATACTGCAGTTTTATCCATTAATGGTCTTAGAATTGTAAATCTTGTAAAAAGATCAACTAGAACTAAAATGAAATTGTGTCCTTCTGTTGATGTAACGTTCAGGGTACCAAGGTCAATACAGACGTGATCAAAAGGACCCTCTGGTAGAATACTACGGGGAGGGTGATATCCGTGTTTGCCAATATTAAATTGTTGACATTCAGGACAATTGGATACGAGCTGTAATGCATCTTTTTTAATATTAATCCAGTGCAAATTATCATTGTGGATTGTCTTTACAATAGCATCAGCCCCAAAGTGTCCAAGTAGATGTGCCTTTAATAATAGGTTATGACGTTCTTCTTCTCGTGGTGTCATGTAGTCTACTAGTTGTACAGCTCTTTGTTTTATGTTTGTACTGTTTTCTGTAGTACGTTTGTTCTGTGACTTTGTAATTTTATTTTTTATGGAAAGTTGCTGCGGATTACTATCTCCCCCCAGTCTTTTTTCCGTATAGTCTGAAAAAAGACGAGAAAGTGAATCCGGCAACACATTTTCAATTCCTGGACGATGGATTACTCTGAATGTATAGTTGAAAATAGTTTCGAACCAATTCAGCATCATGGGGTTAGGAATGTTTTGTGTGCCAAGATAAACCAAACTTTTATGATCAGTATACAGCGTGAAATGAGATCCATACAACCACTTGTGAAATCTTTCAAAAAGATAACAGATGGCTAACAGCTCTCGTTTAGTTGTCGAGTAGTTCATTTCTGACTTCGACAGTGCTCTTGCTGCGAATCCAATATAGCGAGTTTTATCGTCGATAATTTGATAAAGTACACCGCCAATTCCTGTGTTGCTAGCATCTGTAGCTAGCTGTAATTCATGACGCATGTCAGGTATAGACAAAACAAGAGCATTAGATAAGGCTGTCTGTATATTTCGAAAAGCCTGTAGATATTTGTCAGTCCAAATGTGTTCCAATGAACCTTCATTACGTAGTTTATCTAACGGTGCGGTCATGGTAGAGAAATTTGGGAGATGACTTCGAAAATAATTAGCGAGACCTAGAAAGCGTTGTATATCTTTTCCAGTCTTTGGTATTGGCCACGCTAAAGCGTTTGCAACCTTTCTGCTATCCAGTGAGAGACTATTGTGGCTAATAGTGAAGCCCAGGATGTTTACAGAAGTTTGCATAAAATGACATTTATCAACGTTAAGAATGAATTTAGCTGATGTAAGTCGTTCGATGACCGTAGTTACGCATTTGATATGTTCCTCAATATCGGGTCCAGTACCGATAGTTAAATCATCAATGAAACATGTTACGTATGGCAAGTCATGTAAGAGAGTAGTTAGCACACGTTGGAAGTGATTTGGTATGGGGGTCAAACCGAATGGTGCTCTACAGAATTGATATTGTTGACCGTTAAATGTGAAAGCTGTGAGTGCTCTATGCTCTTCAGCTAGAGGTAGACGATGAAAAGCTTGCTTGAGGTCAAGTACTGTGAATAGCGTAGCAGCACTCATTTTTTGATGCAACTCAGCTATCAATGGTAATTGAAAGCGGTCGGTACGATCTTTAATGAGTATTGCATTGATATGTCTGGGGTCTATACATACCCGTATATCGTCACTATAATTACCATTAGCGTCCTTCTTACGTACAGTCAACAAAGGAGAGTTAAATGCAGTATTAGGAGGGGCTATTTCAATCACGCCATCTGCTAACCATTTATCAACCTGTTCTTGTACTTTAGGCTGGATTGACAGTGCAATAGGATACTGTCGTCTATAAGTCGCTTTACCTGGCTCAGTTTCCAAGCGAACTATCGCTTCAGGTAGAGGACATGCAGATGTGCTAGGGATCTTAGCATTAGCGCTCAAATATGGCTGTAATGCGTCCATAAGTTGTTCACGCTGTTGGTGAGTGCCAGCGGGTGACTTGTTAGGTTTGATAGGTGAAGGGTCTATTAGATCAGGTATTGTAGAGATATTAGGACTATCCCACGTAACAGCTAAACCTGTCAAGTTAATGTTTAACTTAGGCATAAGATCTGTACCAATACAAATAGGTATATCTTTATCAAACTTAAAAATTTCAAATTTATGCAAGACATTGATTCCATTATAAAATACTTTTATTTGATCTGTAATAGCAGTTCTAGGTACCAAGGTATTCAAACTAGCTAATTGTAATTTTCCTGAAACAGGAAAAGTTCTAACGTTTATAATTTTGGCTAGGTCAGGAGAGATCGTAGAAGCATTACACCCAGTATCAACCAAAGCCCAAGTACGGACATTTTCTATAGTGATGGGTACAAAAAAGGAATCAGTACGTTTGTTATTAAAACTGTGAAGTTTTGTATTAAACGGTTGCAACTTACATAGTGATGAGTAGTAGTGGATGTCCTTGACGGCTTCATCGTCAAGATCCTGTTCTTCATCGTGGTCTTGTTGGTTGGCAGGGTTGTACTTAGAAGCTTTTGTACCCATTGGTACATCTTCACTGCCAGTCAACTGAAGTGAGCGGAATGCTCGGGTTATGGTAGGTGCAGTAGAGGAGGAGGAGGCAGAACCAGCGGAAAGAGGTTGATTCCTTTTAGGGCAAACATTTAAATGCTCCCTAGTAAAAGGAGCGTTGCACTTAAAGCAACGCTTACTAAACGTCTCTTTGTTCATGCTGCCAGTTATACCCAGTTCCTGAGCCTTCTTACAACGATCAGTTGTGTGGTTGCACTTTCCATGGATAACACAAGTCCTTCCATCCGCACGGTGGTTTCTTTTATGAATACCACTGGGAGGGTTCAACCCGTTGACTTGAGAGGGTTGGTTATTGAACTTTCTGGTTGACGTATTGGGCAAGGTCTGTTGTTTCGTATGAAACTTTCTTGCGATACTTGAAAGGAGGTTGATATCATTTTTTGCCTCCTGGTCCAGACTGACGATGGCCATATTGACATGATTTTGGAGGCTGCCAGGAAGGGAGTTCACGAACAAGATAGCCAAAAAATCATCAGCTACGGGTGTGGCTTCACGCTTGAGCTTCAAGAAGCGGTCGGTGTATTTTTCCACAGATTCATCAGGTTGCATGCTGATGGTTAACAGCTCTCTTGAGGCGTGAGCTTGAGCCTCAGTGGATTCGATGCCGTATTTCAAGGTTAATTGCTCCTTGAATGTGGCCCAAGATAAGTTCTTCTTTACCCGTAATTCATCATACCATGAACGCTGGGGATGGGTAAGTGAGAAAGGGATGAGGCGCTGCCAATGCACCTGTACATCCAAACGATACGCAAAGAGGATGTCCTCAAAACGTCGGATACACTCAGCAATGTCTTTATAGACAGGCAAGGCCGAGTTCTCCACATTACCAGTATATGAAACAAAGGTAAGTTTTGAGGGACTACCGTGGGTTGACTGTTAGAACCGTAA
>NW_027137896.1:0-6277 GCF_000149305.1 Rhizopus delemar RA 99-880 | reverse complement strand
TATAAAGAATAGATTACTTACATTATTAATTTTTTAGTTGAAATCAAGGGATTCCAAAATGATGTTGTTGCTTTTATTGCTGTCTTCTTGACCTATTTCCAGTTATTTTTCATATCAGAATATGCTGCTGAAATAGTAATGAAATTTGCCAATGATCTTGCTCTTCTCTTAAACCATCAACCAATTTTTCCCGCAAAATTGGATACCATGCGTAACGCTGTTGGAATTGATTATACTTACAAGGGCATGTTTCGCCTTGTTGTCTGTCCCGAATGTCATACCTTGTACCAGCCTGAAGAAGTACACTGTGATTCGAAGTGCACCTTTTCTGAATTTCGTATCACCTGTAATGCTTCACTCTTCAAGCCTGTTACAATTGGTGCAAGCAAAATGTACGCCAACAAGGTCTCTGCATTCAATTCCATCAAGTATGCTTTAACCGTGACGTTCTCTCGACTAGGCTTTGAATCAGCAATAGAAGCATGGCGCTATCGTACTCGTCATAACAACACCATGTATGATATCTATGATGGTCAACTTTGGAATGAATTCAAAGATAGAGATGGTAATGTATTTACCAGTCAAGCTAGATCTCTTCTTTTTACGTTGAATGTCGATTGGTTTCAGTCATCCAAAAGAAACGTGTACTCTGTTGGTGCTATCTACTTGACAATAAATAACCTTCCAAGATCCATCAGATACAAAAAAGAAAATATCATCTTGGTTTGCGTTATTCCTGGTCCCAAAGAACCCAAGGACACACAAATCAACAACTATCTACAAGTTTTGGTAAATGATCTGAAGGATCTCTACTATGGTGACTTTTTTACCTGTACAGCTGAATCTCCTAACGTGCCTGTCCCAGTTCGTGCTGCTCTGTTCTTGATTGCTTGCGATATTCCTGCTAGCCGAAAGGTTAGTGGGTTTACTTCATTCAATGCCACTGTACCTTGTAACAAGTGCTCAACAGCATTTCCTGCTCGTTATAATACTCATCTTCAACGTGATTTTTCTTTTGGTCTTGAAGATATTGATGCTTGGTCACTTCGTACCAGTATTGAAAACCGTTATCATGCAAAAAATTGGAAAGAAGCAACCACCAAGAGACAAAGAGCCGACTTGGAACAGAAGTTTGGTACTCGGTTCTCTGCCTTACATGATTTGGAATACCTTGATCTTGTTCGTTGTACTGCCATTGATCCAATGCATGGCCTTTTCCTTGGAACAGCAAAGAAAATGGTTAAAATATGGCGTACAACTATTTGTGACCTTACCCATGAATTATACCTGACTGATGCTGACTTGAAAGAAATGCAAAAAGAAGCAAATGATATTATATTGCCAGCACAATACACGCCAATCAATCAGAAAATTGCCAGCGATTTCTCTGACTTAAAGGCTGATGAATGGAGAACCTGGTGCCTTGCTCTTTCTCCTCTTTTGCTCAAGTCTCGTCTTCCAGTCCGTCATAAGGAAAATTGGGCAAAGTTTGTACAGGCCTGTCATATCGTATGTCGTCCATGCATTACCCAGAATGAAGCCATGATAGCCCACAAGCTATTCCATGAGTTTGTCCTTGGTGTTGCTGAATTGTATGGTCCAGAGATGGTCACTCCAAATATGCATCTTCATCTACATTTAAAGGACTCCATCCAAGACTTTGGTCCAATCTATGCATTTTGGTTGTATGGCTTTGAAAGACTTAATGGTGACATTAAGAAGATGACGGTAAACTACAAAACAGCATTCGAAGTTACATACATGAAGAAGTTCCTTTCTGTTGTACATTATGGTGACTACATCCGTAACCTACCACAAGGAATTAAACAAAATCCAGTGATGATGTCTTCCTTTGTCTATTTGTCACCAACACCTTCTGATTCCCTTGTTGCTTCATCTGTTTCAACCAGCTTTGATTTCAGCTTATTTGTCAGTGCTCCTCTACGTTTGAATGATACCTTCACTGGTGCTGAAATTCTACCTCCTGATACGCAAGCTTCTTCTAGACACAAAGTTAGTGTTAATAGGTTGACTCGAGCCCATTATGGTTACCTTCTTGCCTTTTACAGGCTTGTATATACTGATCGAACATTCGCAAGTGCGCTTATTCCAGAAGATCTTGATGACTTATCTACGATGGTGCTCCCCGATATTTCTCTTTTCTCTGAAATTGAAATTCTTGGGCAAACATATCGATCAAAAGCATCACGTACTACTCGTGGTTGTTATATTGAAGTGGCTTGCAATTCTGCTGTTCCTGGAAAAGAACCTGAAATGCGAATTGGTGAAGTTCAATACTATTTTAGCCATCAGCTTCAAATGAAGAAAACAGTTATTCCAAACGGTCGGGTCTTTGTGCCAAATGCTTTTGATGAACACCTCTTTGCTTTTGTACGTTGGTACAACGCTCCTCTTCATCCCTTTCAAGGATTTGAATGTCTTGGTGCCGCGTACTACCATAACTCTTTTCGACCAGCTGATTCAGACTGTATTCTTCCAGTATCGCGTATCTTTACTTGTGTTGCTATGAAGCGAGGTTATCCTGATAATCATGTTGTCTTTTTACCTCTCCCAAGAAAAACCATTGGTTTGTAAAATATAAAAAAATAAAGTAAAAGTAAAAGTAAAAAAAAAAATTAAAATTTAAAAATTCAAACATCGCGTTTCTTTATATTTTTTTAATTTATTTTACAAGTTTTTTTTTGTTTTTAAAATAGCAAGTTGCCTTCATCCAACTCCATTTCGGAACCAAAAGCCCAAGCGATACCCTCTTCAGTTATATTTTCTTTCTTTATGAAGTCAGGAACAGGCAGCGAACATTTTCTTTGTATACGAGGAAGAAACTGGATGCTGCTATTTCCAGTTCTTTGCCTCTTTGCTTTCTCACTTGCTATCTGATCATCCAAAAGCTTAAAGAATTCGGTACACTAAATATTGAATAATTAGCCGATTGCGCTTAAAAGATACTAATTAAACTTACAGCAGGTGATCTGTACGTTGGTACTCGAACTTCAAAATAATCGACGGTTTTCTTACACAAGACAGACATGCGTTCCTTTTCGGTAAAAGGAGTTGTTCTGTCTGGATTTCGCTCCAGAAGAACTTCTTCCACCTTGTCCATTGTATCGCTACTGTACATGTCTTCTTCTTCAGACATGTATTGCTGTTGAAGCAAGTACTCACAGTTGGGATAATTGTTATAAACGCCTTGGTCCTTGTATTGCTCGTATATAGCCTTACGAGCTCTTGTTTTCTAAAAAAGCAAAGTCAGTTTATACGATTACAGTAATTTATGTAGCACTTACAGCACTTCTACGAGTGACTTTTGCTGCTTTTCGTTTTCTTATAAAATCTTCAACTGGATCTACCTCTTCACCAGTGGATATCCCGGCCTTCTTTGTATAATACTGGCGCTCGAGGTACTTGCGTAAATCGCGGTTGTTTGTATTTTTATATGAATAATGACTACTCACATAATCTTGCAATAATTTGAATACTTTTTGATTTTCAGTAGACTTTAGAGGCTTTTCAAGAACGTATTGAGACGATGGCGGCAGGTTGTTGTAGTGATTTCTCACAGCATCCTATATTTCAGAGAAAATTGATTAGTACATTTGTTTAATATTGAATTTTAATGTTCTTACTTTTACAGCAGTAGCAATTGGCTTTGCGCCTTTGCCTGATTCTGCTTCAAGCTCATCGTATGCTTCTTTGAGCTTTCTGTATGCCATTTGCAAGGCCAGCTTTTCCTCTTGCTCTTTTCGAAGCATCTCCTTCAAATCATAGTTTTCTTTTCTTATCTCCATATAAATAGAAAAAGAAAGAGATGCTTCATCAGTCTCCATATCTTCGGCTTGGCGCATTCGCTTCTGGACATGGGTCATAGGAGGAAAACCAGGCCTAGGATAGGCAAAGCTATCGGGAATGGCATCGCTTGAAGCAAGCTCAGGAACAACAACACGCAAAGGAACAGCGATTGGTTGCCCAACAGAGTTAGAACCACGAGTATTGGCAGGAGCAGGGTTAAATTGAATAACGCGATCAGACATAGTGTTGTAAAAGTACTTTGAAATAAAGATAAATGAGCTTGGCATCAAAATTGAATCTTCCTTAAATACTATCGCGTTTACAATGAAACTCAGTCTAACTATACCAAAAAAAATATTTAAAAGATTTCCTTTTCGAAATCTTGTTCCTTTTTTTTTCTTTTTCTTCAGCAATTTCCTTTTTCAACATCGCTCCGGTTATCCCAAGGTAAGTAAAAAAAAAAAAAAGAAAAAGAAAACTTTGGTTCTAATGTGCTGTAGTAGATACCCATACATGTACTCATGGCTGCTGTAGTTCCTTTGGTTATTTATATATCTTTTCAAAAGGTAAATACATTCATAGCTTTCAATAATCTTTATTAAAAGTAAAATTTAGATTTCTTTAGTTCGTGGCTGAACCTTTATGAATGTCTTGGCATCCTGTTTTGTTAACAAAAGAGCTTTAAGGTAAAGAAATTGAGTACATCATGGTTTACTTTTATTAATATTTTATTTTATACAACTTTAGACGCTTTGACTTCTGTTGTTTCCTGCTGTCTCCAATCTCTTACTACTTTGGATCCTCGTTACTACTGGCTCGCTTTTATTTATGGGCTTTATTTACTACGCTCTTTTGTTTGCTGCTTCTATGGTAAAAGTAAGTGCATTTTCCACAATTTTTTTTTAAATAAAATTTTTTATTTCATCGTTTTCATGGATCCCCTTCTCGTTTTCCTTCCTCCCCTACCCTTTTGTAATACTGGTGTTTTAATCGTAAGATTAAATAAAAAAATTAAACAAAAAAACAATAGCAGCAATATAAAATTAAAATCCTTCTTTATTGCAGATTTCTTTATATTGCAAAAGAGCCCCGTTTAATGGATAAAAAGTTGGCATCTATTTATATTCTTTGTGAGCGTAGATATAAAAGATATAGACTCGGCAACGATGTCGTGCTGAAGAACCAATGATTAAGCTAAAGCTTGTCGATGTTCTAATATATGCATCTGAAGTTGAACAATAGAAATAATAACCAGTCAATTAACTTTGATCTAATTACTTTTGGGGTTGACAATTGATTAGACTCGCTTGGATGACAAATACTGATCTTATTGTTCTAAATTTGGAAAAATGTGGAATTGTTCAATCATAGTTTAATCTTTGTGTATCGTTATTATTTTAATACAACTGATATCTTATAGAAAATAACTATGTTTACAACAACTGGAATGAACCAATAATATATAATCAATATGGCAATAAAGCCCCAAAATAAATGAATAAAACTACATTTTTAACCAATAATACCGTATTTTAAGCCTATTGTATTTCCTAATGTAAATCATCCAAAGCTAAATATAGCCGTAATAAACCAATAAGAAAGCATTGCTAAAGAGCAACAGACGAATAAGGAAGTATTTCGAAAAGTAACAAGCCAATAAAGAAGTTGTATTAAAGAGAAACACAAGCATGTAAGGCCCAATAGAAAGACGTTTGCTTGTACTTCGTTGTTAAAAAAAGAATGAAGCGGCGCGTTGTCAAACAGTAATACTTGGTTATCGAGGTACAATAGTTAACATTCAACGTAAACGAGCTCAACTGGACATACCGCAATAATTATGCATAATTCATTATAAATCCCGACTAACTAAAGTATACCTGATAGCTATCATACTCCATAGATAACAATTACACTACCTCAAAAAATTGTTCATTTTGAACCGCCTTTTACACATTTCGTACTGAATCTGCTTCGCATAATCCCCAGTCAGCGCTCAGCACAAACCATTATGAAACACTGCTTCTCAGCTATTTACTACACTGTAAGCATATCACGTGCTATGCGTAAATGCTGGAAAATATCCAATCAAAAATCAAAATCAAAATGAACAATTTTTTGGGTTTTTTTGAATATGAACTAAATTTACGCCTATGTTCCCAAATAACATAGGACTAACTCGTGACTGCTATCATAATTTTTACCCGTGACTACTTCTGCTATTCCAAGGCAGCCCTGGTCGATTTTGGTTTTTTTTGCTTTCCCATTGTAATCTCTCATTGCTCCATCTCGACATTTCAAGTAATGGTAAATTGCGAAATTTCAGAAACCCAACGAAATGCAATTATTTCTGCTTTAAGAAGAGGAAAGTCGTACGATGCTATCAGTAACGAGTTACATGTTTCTAAAGGGTCTATTTCGAACATTGCGAAAGAAGTAGACCATCACTCCGTATTTGCAGCAGGTCAACCCC
>NW_027137897.1:0-6222 GCF_000149305.1 Rhizopus delemar RA 99-880 | reverse complement strand
ACAGCACTTCAGACACTGTCTCATCAGAGACCAAGGCCTGTGCTAACAGGTAGCGGGAGACAGAGAGAGCAACGGGGTAACGCAAGCGTTCCAAGGCCTTACGAGAGCGGTCATCATTGATGAGAGAGATAGCATGACTACGCTCTTCAGCAGAAACAGAGTCGAACTTGGGATCGGCTAGGTTGTCAGGATCGAGTGGATCAAAGGTATCCAAGGTAGGGATCTTGGCCTTTTCGAGCAGAGACAGAAGGGCAGGCTTGTACTGCAGATGTACCAGGAGACCGACAACGGAATGAGCTGGATAGCACACATCTAAGATGCGCCAGCTATCCACACCAAGGCGAGAGAGACGACGACGAGCTTCAGTGTAGGTCATCCTACGAGAGCGAGGTATGTAAACATACTCGAAGCCTTGTTCACCAGACACAGGCTGGAATCCACGAGCAGCGGCAGCACGACGACGGAGTTTGTTCTTGGCAGAACGAGAAGCAACGGTAGCCCAAGTAGAGGCAGCAGTACCCAAAGAGGGCGAAGAAACGGACTCTTTAGCACCATTTGAACGGGCAGCAGAAGAAACAGCGGTATTTGAATTGGGGGTGCTTGTAGGGACCCCGGCAGATTGTGCGGCCAGTTCGGCACGCAGAGAAGCAATTTCATTGGCCTGAGCCAAGTTGGTTTCGGCTAGGCGAGCATTCTCACCACGTAAGGTTTCAAGCTCTAGCTTAAGCTGTTCCAGAGCAGAGAGACGAGCTGTGACCGCTTCAAGGGCGTGACTGAGATTCTGGACAGTGACTTCCAAGTCCGGTGAGCTGGGTCCGGCGGCGGCATTCAGGATTTTTGATCCTCTAGTATTTCTTGTTGATGACATTTGGATGAAAACTTTGACCAAAGATTAAGCAACAGATAATGGAGATATGACAATAAGAGTTGAACCAAATAAAAGTTTAGATAAAAAGGAGTCGATTGATGTAAAAATTGTTGATGGATGGCTTGATTTGACAGAGATATCGGCTTTCCAAAAAAGAACCAAATTTACCTTTTTAACCAAAAGCGAAAGAAAAGTGGGGGAAATGGTGTAGTGGCTATCACATCCGCTTTGCATGCGGAAGGCCCCGGGTTCAAACCCCGGTTTCTCCAACGATTGTAAGGGTTTAGTCCACATCTTCTGTGGATGTACAAATCCTGACCGTATTTTTTGGATGGTGTAACAATGATTATGAAGAGGTTGTGACGCAGTTGGTGTAAGTTTTGCTGAAGAAGGGACTCAGTTGTAGGAGGGACCTCAGTCCCTGAAGATATACAGTCAAGTTTTTTTTTTTTTTTTTTGTGCTGTAACACAATGCAGCAAACTTTGGCAGCATTCGACTTTTCTCTCTCCAATTAGTTTAAATCCAGGAACATACAAACAAATACGTATGAATACAGATAAATCCAGAAAAATACAAAAAAAATATAGAATATCCGTAAAATCATCAAAAACAGCATATAATCAGAAAAACCAAAAACATATAAATAACTTCAATATTTCTTATACTTTTTACTTACTTTTGTTCTTACTTACTTTTGTTTCTACTTACTTCATATTACTTTTTGATTATTTCAAATAAATATCATTCAAAGTAAATTTCTTTTATTTTTCTTTTATTTTACTTAACATCAAGAACAAGAAGTCCCTTAAGGTGTAAGCACTTCATTGTAATCCCTATTATATTATCTTTTTATTTTACTTTACTCAAAACAGTTTGATCTACTTAACAAGATCTGGCGGTCACTTATTACAAGCGAACTTATATTCAATTTATTACTCTTTTTGGAATCAAAACCTTTGATCTTATATCAAGACTTATTCAGTACAAACCTATTTATACTACAAAAACCTTACACAATCCAATCATCACATTTGGTGGTCACTACGAGGGATCAAAATTGAAAAAACTACTTAAAAACTATCAAGAAATCAACAGACTTATTCAAAAAAAAATTTTATCAAAATCGAACCAACAATCTCAAAACACTTATTAGCAGCAATGACAACTACAGGACCTAACGTGTTGGCCTCAGTCAGCAACCAAAGCGTAATACAAGGTTATAGACCAAGACTTATCGAATTTTACGGATATGAAGGAGAAGATTTCCGTCATTTTCAAGAAATACTAGACTCCTACCTCGTAGTTAGTAACACGCAGGGTGAATCAAGAAAAATAGCTATCCTGAAATCACAGCTAAGACGTGCTGCCAAAATCTACTTTGAACGTGTCATTTTAAAAGAAGAACCAGATATCAAATATGACCAAGCAATAGAGGCGCTCAAGAATCATTATATTACACCAGAACTAATTCAAAGCTACGAAATGGAATTTAATGATATGTTCCAAGGGGAACAAGAGCATCCACAAATATTTCTAGCAAGATTAAGAGAAGCAGCCGATTTGGCCAATATTGACAACGAAGCATTGATAGAAAGCAGATTCCGTGCTGGATTACTAAATGAAATAAAAAATTTCTGTATACAAAGCAGCTCCAAGAATTTTAAAGACTGGCTCACACATTCTGAAGGCTGGTGGAACGCCAACAGACCACGTAAAATTGCCATGGTTGACAACCCGTTCATACCTCGTAACATCAACAACGCCCTCATATATCACAACGACAACGCACATATTAATCGGTACAATGCAAACAACCATAATGTTGAACTTGTAGACATTGATGAAAGACCTGCTCAGATTTTGCCAGTCAGTGGTACTCAAATAATTGGTAGATCATCTGGAAACTTAGCTACTAATGCCAATGTTACAACAGGAATTAATCAGTTGTCAACAATGGATGTAGTAGGTTATCCTAATGACATCCAATATTATGATAATCACTCAACAAGACATCATCACGGTCATTCTCATTTCAATAATCAGCAAGAGATTCTTAACATGATTCAAAAAGCCATTCGCAACGAATTGAATCTGCATGATCAACAAAATCGACCATACAACCGCAACGCTCGCAACAACTACAATAGTTACAATAATGTTAATTCTAACGGCAAGGACAACTACCCAAGATATAACAATAACAATAACAGCAATCATAACTATAACCACTATAACAATAATGGCTACAATGTATACAATACTAGATACAGGAACAGTTATGATAATGGATATGGAAGAACCGAGTACAATAATCAAAGCCGTAGCCAACCCAATAATGATTATAATAATACAGCTCCTCAACAACAACATTTACAAGGTCAAACTCCAAAAAACTAGATGGGTCAATTGTTTTTAATAACGAAAGCAATGGTCAATCGAATACCCAAAAACCAACAAAATCCATTAACCAATCTAAGCAACAACTACAAAAACAAACACAACATTTAAATGCCATCCTAACAGAAAATGAGAATAGAAACGAGAAAGAGTTATATACTGCCATCAGACCTGATAAACCACCAGAGGTTACCAGAGCTGTTCCTTATACTAAAACACGTACCACTGCTCAAAAGAAAACAGCTAAACCATCAGTTGTTACCAAGCGCGTTACTACTAGAAGTCGTTTGGAAGAAATCAAACCTTCAAATAACAATCAAACACATACAAATCAAGATATAGAAATGGAAACTGATTTACCTATTGAACCTATCAAAAAGAAACAGCCCAAAAGAACACAATCAATTCCATCCTATGATATCGCTACTGACATATTAGACCGACCTGCCAACGCTACATTTAGAGACCTGATCAATGATGTCCCTAAATACCGTAGACAGTTAGCTGGTTTTTGTAGAACTAGAAGAACTGCTACTAAAAATCAAGATTCTCAGCAAACGGTTGCAATAATTGAAGACGATGAATTTAACACTACCGCTGTATATTCAAAAACTACTATCGGAGATCATAGGATTAGAACGTTAATCGACTGTGGAGCAGCAAAGACTTGTATGTCGAAAGCTTTAGCTGATAAATTAGGACTCTCTATAGATGCTGCCTCCGAAACTATATTTACTATGGGAAATGGAACAAAACAAGCAGGATTAGGAGTTATCTATGATGTACCAGTAGAAGTAAAAGAAAACATGATTATACCTTGTACAGTAGAAGTATTACCTTCATGTCCCACCCACTTCATCCTTGGAAACAATTGGTTAATTAGAGCTAAAGCGAAGATTGATTTTAATAGCGAATCTTTGAAAGTATCATACAAGAATCAAAAAGCCGAATTGCCTATTACCTTCTTACGCAAGCAAGAAAAAATACCAAAAATTACGACTTATACGCAAACATACAAGCATCCAGTCAGTCAAACTAATTCCAATTCAAAACATGTCCATTTTGAAGAAGAAGCCGATGAAAGCACTGAAGATGAATACAGTTCGGAGGAGGAATCAATAGAACATAGTGATGAAGATATTTACAGTGCTGAAGATGAGCTATCTGACAGAGAGCATCAAGAAGAAGACAATGATCAATCATTATTAGTATTGGAAAAAGAATCTGACCAAGAGATTGAGATAATAACAAATAACAATGATCAAATCATTCGTGCTCCAAAGGAAGGGATGATCTTAAAAGCCTATACGTCAAGTACATTTCAGCTTAAAAAACCACCTGGACAGTCAAAGTCAGTCGCTTATAGTTTTGAACTAACCAACCCTGACATTATTCAAGCAATGGGATATTTCGACTTAAATGCCACTATAGTATTAAACAACAAGAGCATCGAAATACATCTATACAACCGATCAAAGAAAGATATCCATCTACAATCGTTTGAAAAGATAGGAAAGCTTGAAAAGATTGATTTACAAAATGAAGAAGTCATACAAGCGTATCAACTCAACAAAGAAGCAGATTTATATACTATGGAGTATAATCAGAACTCAGAAACCGAAAGTGATGAAGAAGAGATGATAGACAAAGACTCATATGCAAAAGTGGAAGTTGGAGATATATCAAAAGAAATGAGTCAGAAACTACGAAAATTGCTGTATAGATTCAAGGAAATATTTGATTGGGATAATAATACCATTGGCTACACATCAATTTTGAAGCACAAAATTATCATAGAAGGGAATACTCAGCCTATTAGTCATAGACCCTATCGACTTAGCCCTATAGAATCTGATTATTTACAAAAGGAATTGGATAAATATTGCAAGCTAGGAGTAATCGCACCATCAAACAGTCCTTGGGCTGCTCCGGTAATCCTTGTTAAAAAGAAAAACGGTGAATACCGTATGGTAATTGATTATCGCAAGTTAAACGCTGTAACAAAAAAAGATTCATACCCTTTGCCAAGAATCGACGATTTATTAGACACTTTGGGAAAAGCTAAAGTATTTTCCGCTCTTGATATGAGAGCTGGTTTTCATCAAGTACCCTTGGAAGAAAGTAGCAAGGAATTAACAGCATTCACCACAAAATACGGAGTATATCATTACAACACGTTGCCCATGGGATTAGTAAATTCACCCGCAACTTTCCAGCGTCTCATTGATCTCTGCTTCAGACCATTAATCAACAAATGCCTGGTAGCATACATTGATGATCTAAATGTTTACTCAAACAACTGCCACGAACACTTAGTCCACTTAGAACATGTTTTCAATTGTATTAAAATGGGAAATCTAAAGCTCAATCCAGAAAAATGCTTCTTTTTCAAGGATCATCTCAAGTTTCTTGGTTACATTGTTACTAAAGAAGGAATTCAGACCGACCCAAGCAAAATAGAAAAGATACAAAATTATCCCGTTCCCAAAACGCTCACCCAAATTAGAGGATTCCTAGGTTTAGCCTCATATTACCGTAGATTTATAAAAAATTTTGCTGCAATAGCACGCCCACTGCATGATCAAACCAAGACAACAAAAAGAATCCCCTGGACTAGCAAGACAACTGAATCTTTTGAATTTCTGAAAAAATTATTAATCCAGGCACCAGTTTTAGCAAGGCCAGACTTCAACAAGGATTTTATACTTGTGACAGACGCCTCTAGACTTGGCCTTGGTTGCATCTTAACTCAGTTAGACGACAATGGTCACGAGCATCCTATAATATACGCAAGTAGAAGCTTAAAGTCAAGTGAAACCAATTATGGAGTATCAAAGTTAGAATGCTTAGCGGTAATTTGGGCTGTCAAACAATTTAGACCTTATCTTCTTGGACGAAAATTCACCATCATTACAGATCATTCAGCATTAAAAGGCTTACTAAATACAACCAATCC
>NW_027137898.1:0-6217 GCF_000149305.1 Rhizopus delemar RA 99-880 | reverse complement strand
ACCTGGAACAGATCTTTACATTAAAGTTTATTCTCGATAGATCTTCAGTTATAATTAATTAAGCCTCCATGAAAAGAATATAAATACCAGATATTACAATATTAAATAAAAATATATAATTTTTTTTCAGTCTCGTTGAATTTTAAAGTCTTTTTATTCTTACGAGTTAACACATTTTTTTCAACGAATTCTAAATTTTATTGCTCTATTACTTTTCTAAAATGGCCGCTCAAAATAACTTACCTATGGAAATCAACACCATCAACAACGCTCAAGATGTTAGCCCTTTGGTTCCTGCTGATATCCGCTCTACATCTAATCAAGAAGCAACTGAACCGGTTTTACCTTACCAAAACGATGCTGACATGATCGAGACAGCTGATGACATTCCCCTGGTCACTGGTAACACTGATGCATTGTCTATACTTCGCCAGCAACTCCAAGAAGTATCCCAAAGGTTTGCCAGAGGTGTATCCAATCACTTACCTATGGATCAGTTGGAAAGCCTTCGCAATGAAGCATCACACATTGCAAGTTGTATCAAGTATCTTTTGGAAGTCCAAACGTACTGTGAGCCACCCAAGGTTGAAACAACTCAACAGTCCGTTAACCAGTCGTCAAACCGCTTTGATCATTTTATTCCAAATGATCTTCCTACATGGCAATGGGTTGGTAATGTGTGGAGAATGGATGTTGAAGTCCATGATTCTGTAGAAGACCTTCTGGACATATTCGCCCTAATTGTAAGTTCCAACGGACTTGTAATCGATCAACATTGGATGCGCTTGGTTCCGATCAAAATGAATAGAGACCAAAGATCTTGGTTTAATGAAGTACTAAAAGGTCGAAGCTTGAACTGGGACGAGGCTAGGTCGATCATCGTCAATACGTACGCCACCCAAGATGTTGCTCAGACGTTGAACAATATTGATCAACTACTGACAATCCAAATGCAGCAAAACGAGTCGATCGAGGCTTTTACTGACCGATTCCAAAGAATCAGACGTGCAGCAAAATGGCAAGATGATATTAGAACTGCTGCTTTGTTCAAACGTGCTTTACCTGTTGCCTTGTATAAGGAAGTGTCCCGCTCCTTGCTAAACTTACCTTTGAATCAGCAAGACTCTGTGTGCAAGGTGTCTGCCAAGGCTCGTACTGTGATCTCTTCGAATATTTGCAATGATGAAACCATGGCTGCTGGTGTTACCAAGCGTAACATCACAACTCAATCGTCGTCAAACCCGATTTCGTTTGTGAGTGGTGCTGAAAAGTCGATGCACAATCCAAAGAATGCTAGTGGTCCAAGCAAGCAAGACCAACCTCAATTCAAGCCGAAGTCAAGATGTCTTGTTCATGGTAATGGTAATCATACCACTGAACAATGTAAAGTTCTCAAAAGGATTGCCACTGCTGATACCACCACTACTGCCACCATCACCACCAAGGTCACTCCAACAACAACAGTTACAAAGAAAAACTGTTACAAATGTTCTGCCAATGTACCATGGAGTCCTGACCATGCAGCTACATGCAGCAGAGATAAAGTCAAGAGGTTCAATGGACCAACTAAAGCTTTCCGTTCTGCTCGTTTCTCTGGTCCCCACAATCGAAGTAAACAATCACCTGCCGCTGTCAACTTGAATGATCAAGAGCACAGCCACGGCAGTATGGACATAGATCTTAGTAGCTTGCCTACAAACTATGACTGTAAGAAAAAAACTAGCAAACAGAATGAAGTGAAAACTAACCATTCTTTGTATGTACCTATCACTATAGAAAACACCGACACCTTTGCCCTTGTGGACTCTGGTGCTTCTTTTAGCTCGATAGATATTGCATTTGCTAATAAAAATAACATTAATATAAATAATAACGTTTCTGGTTCTATTGTTTTTGCTACAAACGATAATAAGAGTAAACGTTTCGGTACAACTTCTAAAGCTTTAAGCTTAATTTATGGTGATAACGATGATACTCTCATTCACACATCGCATATTTTCGAAGTTCTTCTGCTTTCCTTTGATACGGATGCTGTCATTGGTTTAGATTTGATGCCTAAATTAAGTATTTTGATAACAAATTTAGCTGTAAAACATCCAAACAAAAAACCTGCCGCAAAAGAAGAAATCGATGATACTCCTGAACCAAACAATTCCCCTTATGGTACCACTGATCAACAAATAAATTTTATGGCGGCAGTTAAATCCGATCTCGATCAAAATGCACAGATACCAAAGAATAGTTTTTGCAAAGTACCTGAATCGATTATTCATCTTGATACAGAAAAGAACAAAACAGCCTATCGATCACCTTACCGTATTCCACTCAAACTGATGCCAGCAATGCGAGAATGTGTTGATACATGGTTAAAAGATGAAGTAATTGAATATGCTCCACCAAGTTCAGAATGGAATTCTCCTCTCACTTTGGCACCCAAAAAGGATTTACAAGGGAATCTCACAGGTTATAGACTATGCCTAGATCCTCGTCTGCTGAATTCTATTTTGATATCTAATGATAAACAACCTATACCCAAAATTGATGAAATTTTTGATCAACTTCAAGGTTCAACTATTTTCACTACTTTAGACTTACGACAAGCTTTTCATCGCTTCCAAATATACAAACCTGATCGTGTCAAAACAACCTTCACATTTCAAGGTCAACAATACATGTTCAAAGGTTGCCCATTTGGTCTCAAGCATATTGCTTCACGTTATCAAAGAGTTATCAATTCTATCCTAGCTGATGTTCCTCATGCTCTTGCATTTGTGGATGATATTATCATTTTTTCTAAATCTTATGAAGAACATATTACTCATGTACAAAATGTCATCAAGAAGCTCACCAATGTTAACTTAATCCTGAATGTTGACAAATGTCACTTTGCTCAAACATCGGTTTACCTACTTGGTTTTTGTGTTGATGCCAAAGGATCTCGACTCGATCCACGCAAGGTTACAAACGCACTTTCTTGGGAAAAGCCATCCAAAGGGAAAGATATTCAACGCTTCTTAGGGTTGGTAAACTACTTTAGGAAATACTTGCCCAATCTATCCGAAGTTACAGCTCCATTGGATAAATTGCGTTTTGAAGGCAAACTCACCAGCAAAGTTTGGGGTCAAGAACAAGACGATGCATTCACAAAAATTAAACAGCTACTTGCTTCTGCTCCAGTCTTATATCATCCTGATCTCAGTGAACCATTCTATGTTGCAACAGATGCCAGCAATTATTCCATTGGTGCTGTTCTCTACCAGATCATTGATAAGCAAATCCGTCATCTTGGTTTCATGGCCCGTGCTTTGTCTACATCTGAAAAAAATTACTCAACTACTAAACGAGAACTACTTGCTATTGTTTTCGCTCTCAAGAAGTTTCATCCATTTTTATGGGGTAATCCGTTCACTCTTTATACGGATCACAAGGCCCTTACTTACATTCACACTCAATCTGTCGCCAATTCTATGATGATACAATGGTTAGACACAATATTGGATTATGACTTCAAAATCATACACAGACCTGGTATTCAAAATGTACTACCAGATATGTTATCGCGTCTTTTCGAATCCGAAAGAACGCTGGTGGGGGATAAAAACCAACATAAAACCTGGATCACACCTCAAGTAGCTAATTCCAAAAACACAACTATGACTACTCGCATGATGATGCCTGATGATCTTGTAACCCCAGCACCAGAAGAACGGCAAGAATTATTACTCAAAACCCATCTTGAAGGACACAGAGGCTCACAAGCAATGGTTACCACTCTACACAGTGAAGGAATCCATTGGACAAACTTAAAGCAAGATGCATTAGATTGTATCAACAGCTGCCCTGATTGTCAAAAGTTTAATGTTGCCAAACATGGATATCATCCGTTATCGTCAATCTATGCTGATGCACCCTGGGATCATATCTGTATCGATACTGCCGGACCTACAGTGGGTGGAAAAATGGTTCCAATGTTTTCAATTTGCAAATTTAAAGCTTTATATCTTTTGAACTACAAACGGTAGCGGCTCACAAAAACATGCATTTTGTAGCGCCTTTCAAGCTAATATTAGTGCAAAAAGGTTTTGTTTGTACTGTTACACAATCGGGAAAATCTTAAGACTAAATACAAAAACCGACATTGGAACCATTTTTCCATTACAACTGTATATAAGTTTATTTGTTAATTGGTGGAGCTTTCGCTGGAGTTTTTTGGCTAATTATGAGTCATACGTTTGCGACTATCGCCGAAAAAGCCTACGTGACTTATAAAATTAATTTATCCTCGGTCAAATATTTTTTTTCCTTTTCTTTCTCCACATATCGAAGCTCTAGGGTATCACTACACATATGGTTCGTGCTCTTTCTAAAAACAAGCAAGAAGGCATCAAATCGTTGGTTTTACAGAACAAGCCATACTCAGTGATGATGGAACGTATTCCAAACTTAAAAAAATCCACCTTAAGCAGATATGCCAACAAGTTTTCTCCTGGTAGATTAACAGCAAACCCTGGTAGAAAGGCTGTTCTAAGCGTTACCACCAAGTCTTATATACGTAAGCAGATTGTTAATGGTACCCTCAAGACTGCAAAGGCTGTTCATAAGTATCTAGTATGCACTGGCCACACTATTAGTTACTCAGGCACCATTAACATTATGAAAAGCACGAACTTCCATGCTAAGATAAAGATAAAAAAGCCTTTATTGACTAAGGTTCAGAAGGCAAGACGACTAGCATGGGCGGAAGAGCATAAAAGCTGGCCAAGCGACGACTGGAGACGTATGGTATTCAGTGATGAAACAAAAGTTAATGTTTATGGCTCAGATGGTTGCAAGTACTATTGGAGTCGACCAGATGATAAACTTCAACCCCATCATCTCGACTTAACAGTTAAAGGAAGGAGTGGTAGCATTATGGTATGGGGTTGTATTACCTATGGCGGACCTGGTTATGCATGCTGGATTAGTGAAGGCACAATGAAGGCTTCTGATTACGTCGGAATACTTGGTACAACCCTTATGGACAGCCTTGAGTACTATGGTTACCATCCTCAAGACATCTATTTTCAGCAGGATAACGATCCTAAACATACGTCTAAGCTAGCTAAGCAATGGTTCAAGGACAACAACTTCAAGTGTGATCATACCTTCAACTGGCCTTCACAAAGTCCAGATCTAAACCCAATAGAGCACATCTGGCACCACCTTAAGCTCAAGTTAAGTGCCTATGATACTAGGGCAAAAGGTGTGCATGAATTATGGAATCGTGTTGAAAAAGAATGGTCTACTTTTACAGCAGAAGACTGTAGGAGATACATAGATAGTATGCCAGATCGTTGTAGAGCTGTAATTGCTGCGAAAGGCGGTCATACAAGATATTAATAAAATAATGCACATAGTGGAAAAATGGTTCCAATGTCGGTTTTTGTATTTAGTCTTAAGATTTTCCCGATTGTGTAACAGTACAAACAAAACCTTTTTGCACTAATATTAGCTTGAAAGGCGCTACAAAATGCATGTTTTTGTGAGCCGCTACCGTTTGTAGTTCAAAAGATATAAAGCTTTAAATTTGCAAATTGAAAACATTGGAACCATTTTTCCACCCACTGTATGACTACATCAATTCAAGGAAACAATTACATTCTAGTTGTAGTAGACGTATTCACAAGATTTTGCGTACTCAAAGCAATGCCTGATAAATCTTCACATACCATCGCACTCGCATTAAGAAGCATATTATCACTTTTCGGTCGTCCAAAAATTATCCAAAGCGACAATGGAACTGAATATGTCAATGATATCATCCGCAAATACACTGAAGTTTCTGGTATCGATCATCGTCTTATAACAGCATATCACCCTCGAAGCAATGGTATTGCAGAACGTTGGGTTGGAAAGACAAAGAATATAATATATAAAAGACTTCAAGGCAAGAATGATGACTGGGACTTATACCTTGATAGTACCTAAGAAGCTCTAAATAACACGCCAACTGCCTTACACGACACAAGACCATTTTCACTGATGTTTGCTAGACGTCCAAATCAATTCAAGGACTATAGTGACGTGTCAATTCCTACAAGCTACAATGAAACAAGAAAACAGTTTAATGGACACATTACGAAATTTAATAACACTGTTTTACCAGCTATACGCGAGAAAATCAAAACTTCTCAAACGCAACGGAAAACAAATTTAACAAATCTCATCGAATTATCAA
>NW_027137899.1:0-5983 GCF_000149305.1 Rhizopus delemar RA 99-880 | reverse complement strand
AATGAAAAAAGTCAAAAAGAGAAAAAAAAAAAAAAAATTTAACAATATTGTGACGCAGTTGGTGTAACTTTTGCTGAAGAAAGGACTCAGTCCTAGGAAGGACTCAGTCCTAGGAGGGACTCAGTCGAAGGAGGGACCTCAGTCCCTAAAGATAAACAAAAAAAAAATATAATAATCATATAAATATCCCCTCTTATAATTTGACTGAACTTCACTTTTAAAAAAAAATATCTTTTATTCAAATAAACATCGAGTTCCTCTTTATCAAAACTCTTTATTTTTATTTTATAACTCAAGCAAGTCAAGTCCTTTGAAGTCAAATTATCTTCATCGTATCACTTTTATATTCTCTTATCAAGAAAACTCTTTATTACCTTTTACTGTTTGATCTACAATACAAGATCTGGTGGTCACTTACTACAAGCAAACCAAATTTATTCATTTAAACACAAATCTTTGATCTCAAATTCTTTTAAACTCTAAAGAAAAGTCAAATTTACTTCTAAACTCTTAAGGCCATTACAACAAAAACGTTAAAGTTGCAACAGTTTGCAACAACCGCCTCTTATGTTATAACAACCACCCAAAATACCAAAAACAGAACAAAAGCATAAAATCCAAAAACATATAAATAACTCCAAATAATAATCACAAAAATACTTCACTTCTTATTAACTTCTTACTTACTTCACTTCTTATTTTACTTTTTCTTTTTATCAAACAAATATTCTTTTAAAGAGGCAAATTATCTCTTATTTTATTTAACATCAAGAACAAGAAGTCCCTTGAAGCTATCATACTTCATTGTAAAACCCCCTTTTATTTATCTTTTTTTTTTATTTTACCTTTATCAAAACAGTCTGATCTACTTTATAAGATCTGGTGGTCACTATAACAAGCGAATCAAGCCAAATCTGACTCATATAAAAGCAACTCTTATATCAATTACACCCAAATCTGTTTATTTAAACCTTAACTCAACACTCCCAAACAGAGAAACTACTATAAACCAAATCATTACACTAGGAAGGAGTCAGTCCTAGTGTAACCCACAAAACCAAAATGAAAGCGTTACACAAAGTCAGGCTAGCGAAGACTAGAAAGTTCAAAAATGAAACAAAGTTCAAATATCAAACAAGGTTCAAAAATCAAACAAGGTTCAAAAATGAAAAAAAATAGAAAAATGAAAGAAACTTCAAAAAAAAAAAGAAAAAGAAAAAAAAAAAAAAAGGAACAACCACAACTAGTATAAATACAGTGACTCCCAAAACTGTCCCAATGTTTTGTAATTTTGTCTTTTACCGTCAATTGTGCGATTACTGATTGCGTAAAGTATGCCTTGTTGTACCTCATTTGAAAGCTGTGGCGGTGTAGATGTACGTGGTACAGACTGCTTCTCAAGTTATGTAGCACAGACGGAGATAATGAATGTAAAAAATGACCGGTGCATTGGGACAGTTTTGGGAGCATATTGAAAAAATCAGAATATCTACAAAATATCCATCAACAACTTGCATACAATCACCAAACTGAATGTATTAGCGCCGCAAACGTATCCGATGTCCTAATTAACATCTGCGGAAGTTTTAAACTCCTACTCGGCTATAACTCGCTCATTAAATCTCAACGTGAAACAAGTCCCAGGAGATATGGTATTTCAAGCTATTACTTTCCTTAAACAAGGTAAGTCGGTTCGGGAGATGGAAGAATTGACGGGTTTAGGTAAGAGTACGATTAGAAGGCTCCGAAAAACCCATTGCTCTAGTGTTATGAGGCCGAACGGGGGTCGATCTAAGGTATTGTCTGCAGCTGATGAACATTACTATGTACGCCAGCTCACCAAAAATTGTGTTCCGAGTGCTGTGAAGGTTACCAAATGTCTTGAAAACGATATTGGAAAGAACGTAGGTGTTGAAAGAGTTCATAAAGTCCTTCGAAAGTCAGTCTTAGGCGCGATTGAGAAGCCAAAGAAGCCATTACTCAGTGCAAAGAATATCCGCAACAAACTTTCTTGGTGTATTGCTCACAGTAACTCGACAGTAGATGACTAGGAACGCGTTATTTGACCAGACGAGACAAAAATAAATACATTTAATTTGGATGGACACACCTAGGCTTGGATTCGATTAGGGGAAAACCTCAAACGCCATCACGTGAAGATTGCTGTTAAACACGATGGATGCAATATCATGCTGTGGAATGTCATTACCTATGCTGGAGTCGGTTAGATGTGCAAAACCAATGGTAATATGGACAAAGCAATGTACAAAGAGACCTTGGAAGGTAAGTTGGAGTGTACGATAGAATATGGTGTCGATAAAGTAGGCTTCCAACGTCATCAGGTGATTTGCCAGCATGACAACGACCCTAAGCATACTCCGAAAGTAGTAAAGTGGGTGATTGGCACTTCAGGCCACGATGGATAAATCATAATATCTACAGCTATAGCGGAGCTAGAATAACAATCCAAAAATAGAAACTAAGGTTATAAGGCAAGCAGAATCGAATGGCGCTGTTTAATTTTTGAAGTTCCGAATATTTCCCGATTTAGTCTAGAATAATGGGGCGTTTCTTATGTGAAGCACCTTTGTTCCCAGTTAGTTTTATATCATTTGGTACATCGGTAATTTTCAAAAATAGTAAGCACCATATAATATTTTTAAACATGTTTAACGGTCTTCAAAATATTTATGGAAGTCCATTGGATGTTTATAAACCACTTTTTTTCAGAAATTACAAAATAGCTTAACTGGAAATATGGCTCATTTAAATCTTGATGTCACGAGTTCAATCCACCCAATGACCATTTTATACTTTTGCGATAACGGATTAGTTTTCCCTTTTATTTATTTTAGAGCTGAAATGTTTTTGTAGGTCACAAAAACTTCTTTTTGAGGCTTGCTGTTGTGATAAAGAAGTCAAAAAATGAAAAAAGTCAAGAAAATGTGAAAGGTCAAAAAAGTGAAAAAGTCAAGAAAATGAAAAAAGTCAAAAAGAAAAAAAAAATTAACAATATAAATATCCCAACTATTTAGATGAAGAAAAAGGACAGTACAGTTCTACTCTCATTTTTATTTTATATATTTTATTCAATAAACAGGCAACCTTCTCATAAAAAGTTCCTGATCCCTTTATTTTTCTTTATCTTTACCTTTATTTGATTTTAAATAAAAGATCTGGTGGTCGCTACAGTATCTTACTTTCAAAATTTCAAAAAAAACTTCTATAAAACACTCAACTCAAAACAAAAACCAACAAAAATAGCAATAGAAAAAATTAAAAGATAAAAGATTATAAAAATTATTAAAAAGATAAAAAATGTTGAAAATATAAAAATGGTCAAAAAAATAAGAAAAGCAAAAAAGAAAAAAAAAATATTATACATATGTATATATCCCATCTTTTTGTGAAGAAATTGTTGGTCAGTTTAAATAAGTCATATGTTTTTACGCAGTAAATAACAAACTTTAACAAGAAAGTCCCTGTTTACCTAAACTTTTACCCTACTTTAACTTTTATCAAGAAACATCGTATTGATCTTACACATAAGATCTGGTGGTCACTACTTATCAAACATCTGCTTAAACTCTATATAAAACAACAACTTACAAGGCAATCACAACCTTAAATCAAGCTTTACAAGCAAACTTAACTCAAATTAACTCACTTACAGAAAGACAACCTTAAATAGCAGCATAACCATATGCTAACTTTAATTTGCAAAGCAAAAGCGCTATTATCATGTGCTCTTGCTTAATTATAATTTTTCTTTGCCTAAAAAGTACTCACTGTTGTGATTTATTCACTGCACCTACTATGTGTTGTAGAACAGAGTCTGATCATAACGGACATTGAATAATCACAACTAAAAGAAGTATATTAAAATTGATAAAAGATAATAATTTAAATCTTTATTAAATAAAATATATTCTTCTTCTTTTTTATATAAAACTACCACTATTAGATTCATTCTACAGAGTAAACATGAATACTAAATAAGTCATGATCTTTACTATTCATCATTTCTGTAAATGAATAATAATGGATCAGGTACCTAGTCAACTTTGATCTGACTGGAGGCATTTCATATAAATATATCTTTCCTCTCAATGAAGACGGGACAACTCTCCCAGATCAGTTAAAGAACAATAAGATCTATAAAAACAACGAATTAAAAATTTTCATAATCGATTCAATGATCATTCTTCAATCAAACGTGTCAATTATTGGATCTACGCTCATAACTACTCATTTACCCGCCAACTGATAGAAGAATATAAATAGTAGACTTTGTAATGATTTCTTTTTAACAATTAAGATTGTCTTAAATAAAGTTCAGTCTCAAAAAGTATTCTTTTGGTTTATCTTTGTTATTACCTTTACCAGAACATAACACTATGAACTATAAACACACATCGAAAAACAAAAAAAGTAGCAAAGAAATGTACCAAATCCAATAAAAAATAATTTACAGTTTTTTTTTTAATTCAAATTATAATGAGAATAACACATTTTATTAGAACATTTAAAATTTAACTAAGAATAGATTTGTAATCAACAAAACATTATAAAAACGATAAGCATTAATATTTTTAAATGATATTCAAGAATAATATCACGATATTATATAACAGCATATAGGTTATTACTGTTGTAGAACAGTAACTGATTGTAGTTAACGCTGATAAATATAAGTCTTAATACAAGATCATAATTAAAATAAAATAAAATAAAATAAAATAAAATAAAATAAAATACAAGTGTATTTAAATAAGATCATACAATCAATTCCAATTAAACATGTTCTTTTAGAATATGTATTGTATTCAAGAGAGTTCTTTGATAAGAAGAAGTATCAACTAAAATAACCAAATCCAATCCAATGTCAGGAATATTGCTAATCTTTCACATAATTGAAATAACGCGTAAAATAACGTTATTCAAATCAGTGAGGAATTCCCAGAATAAAAGATAATCTATGACAGACATACAAAAGAACAAATGAAAAGTTTTCATAATCATAAATAGAGATGACACTTGATAAAGCACCTGAAAGAGTAGAAGAACGTTTACAATACAAGATATCAAGCCATTCACTCAATAAGATATAAACATCTGCCTTCAATTAGAATAATTTTTACTTTAACTTAAACTGAAATAAAAATCAGACTCGAAACGTTCACAAACAGTTTCTTTATTTTTGTTTTTACCTCTTGTTTTCTATTACCTTAACAATTACAATTAGTTTTTTTACGACTAATGTTTGAACCATAATGAAGAAATAACGATATTTTAAGAATCGAGGAAACAATGTGATTCTTACATAATATCAATGATGTTATTTAGTTAAAAAACTTAGTATCTATATTACATTCATCAAAAGATGCTTAGGAATAAGCTTCCATTTGGTATGCATGCTCGGACAGTGGATGATGCCACTTTACAAGACATCCTTATTATAGCATATACGCTAAGAACCCTAAATCGGTCGCAAAAATTTTAGCGGCCATATCGATGTTTCATATAACTGCCATACATCAGTAATGTTAGAATTCAAGAAACATACCAAGGAGTTGGCGATTGCTAATCCTTCACAAAAGTAAATGAGGGCAAGCTGAGGAAATCAGATGCTTACAGTGCCAGATGAGCTCCAAAATTCAATTTTTCAGATTCCATTCAAACTTTTACCCAATATAGCGTACTATTGGATAAGTCATTTCCCAAAATCTCGGAGTGTGAAAGCAAATATTCGCTCCGCAATCATAAAAAAAGTGCAGACATGCTATAAATTTAAGGGTCACATAAAATTGTTTCTATTCGATGGTTTTTAGTAAAAATTTGCATACCATAAGCTCTAACTGATTAAAGTATTTGGGCGAAATCTCCGCCAAAATCCCCGACATTTTTATTTCTTTATTGATGTTTTTAACATATTTCTCTTTATCAAATACAGATATTTTAACAAAACCAAAACGTCTATTGT
>NW_027137900.1:0-5807 GCF_000149305.1 Rhizopus delemar RA 99-880 | reverse complement strand
CAGTAAGTACTGAGCATATGGTATTACCTATTATGTGTTCATTAAAGCTCCTTTCCCACATTAACCACATAAAAAATAATATTGCTCAAGCTTGATTACATAATTGACCATGAATTCACTTTGGGATATAGCAGATAAATAAAATCCTCTATCAAAATAAGTTTAAAAACAGTATTGTTTTGCCTTGATTCCAATCAAACTATATATACTGTGTTTAGGATAGGGGGTTTTAGGTAAAAGTAGTATAACAACAAAGATAAAGAAATACTGTTAGAACTTGGTATCTCTTTATTAAGTTAAGATAACTAAGATTGAATATGATTAATTCTACATGTAAAAAGTGAGAGTATTTATAGACATGATACGGATAAAGAATTAGGACAGATTTATGATCAATTCGACAGAATAGATGATTACTATTTCTAATTATTAGTTTAGCCTGTTCCTAGCTTGTATTGTCAATTATGCTATTGGGATGGTTTCAGATAACTCTGGATGTAGGACTATTTAGGAGATGGTACGGATGAATATAAAATCCTCTAGTTCCGTGATTGGATATTACGGCTAATAATAATATCTCAGTTAGGATAAATGTTTTCATGACTTAATGATGATCCGGTAAGTAATTGTCATTCCTTATTCAACATGCTCATATCATCAATAAACTATATTACAACCACGCCATCATTTGACTGTGTGAAATTAATATGAATAAAGCTTAATATAAAAATCTAATCAAAGTCTTTTATTGATCTGTGTTGGGAATAATGTTATAAATGATTCCAAGTTATGTCAACATACTATTTAGGATCATATGAGATTCCTTTTACTAAAATAAAGTGACTATAATCTTATGTATCCTTAACAGCTCCACCAACTATTAGAAGAATAATAGAAAACGTTGAGGTGGAGTTCCCTGACAAGCTCGATGATACTGATTTTCCTTCCTGGGCTTTTTCTTCTCCTGGTCTTGGTTTTCCAACCTCTGTTTCTGCTTCTTCTTCTTCCTTTGCTGCTGCCAATCCAATGCAGTAGGCATTTTCTTTCTTTTTTTTTTGTTTCTTATTTTGTTGTCTCTTCACAAATCGAATAAAAATTTTTAAAGAAAAAAAAAAGAAAAAACTATTGCATGGTTCTTTAGTAAAATATATAATAAAATAATAATAGTGTTTTAATGGCTTGGTATATTTGTTACATAAAAATTCGTCTTGGCAGAGCGAGAGTAAGAAGGTGATTATCAACATAAGGGCATACAGCAACAGGATTGAAAATTCTGTAGATTGTTGCTTGAAACTGGATCAAATTGATTCTTCCACACTTGGATGCTAGTACCATCGAAGGTGGGAAAATGTTGAGTCGCATGGCTGTACCAATTGACGAATGCAAAATAGTGAATGGAATTGTTGAATGAATGTGAGAAAAAAAATGATATTTGGCCAATTCGTAGTTGGTTGTTCATAATGGCTTGAATATATGATGATGATGATGAATGATTGTCGGATTGTTGGTAACGTTGTCCAAGCAAGTTAATTTTTTTAAATGATTGTATATTTGTATTGATCGTATTGGGCATAGGTATTTCATAAGTATTCATATAGTAGTTTTGTAAGATTTCATAGTGTTCGATGCATAAAGTTTGTTGTTTGATGTTGATTTCTGAATGAAGGGCTTGTGGTGGCAGAGGCTCACTACCAGTAATTGTCAGGTTAAATAGACTTGGTCCGTCTATGAATTGAGAGTAATCAAATGGCGTTAAACCACTCTCGTCATTCGTAACCTCGCCTATTTCCTTTATGAAGTTGATCAGTAGAAACATTCCTTGATTGTTGGTGTTAATGAGGGCTGGTAATGAATGGATAAGGTCTTGTGTGTGGATAATTTGTGTAAGCATAGTAACATATGTGGTTTCAAAGCCTGTCTTGTAGTTGATGTTGGTTTTTTTGACATCGCCATTCAAGCGTTCAAAGCCATAGAGCCAAAAGGCATAGGAGGGACCAAATTCCAAAAAGCATTATTTCAAATGCATGTGCATATGCATATTTGGTGTTATTGATTCTTTTCCATATAGTCGAGCACAAGTCTTGGCAAAGGTCTTGAATAAGGAATGTGCAGCATGTATCTCTTCTGTTGTAACTACAGGACCAGTTACCAATCTTACTGCTTCCACGTAGCGCATCCAATTGGCAAAATGCTCACCAACTAATCTTTGCTTCAGCAGAAAAGGCGAAAGCACAACACACTACGTTCTCCATTCATCAACTTTCATATTACTAAAGGTACTTTCAATCTTGCCTTTTTCGTTTTTTTTTTCTTTTTTTTTTATTGATGTATCCATCATTCATAACTCGATATGAAAACAGTATTAATAAGCTACATGTAAATGTACCCAATAGACAAGCTACAGGTTAATTCGGATAATCTCCATTAAGGATAAGATGCTGCGTAATTGCACGGTTAAACTACATTAAATCCAGGAACTAAATCACAGTCAGCCGCAGTCAATTATATACGAGTATTCTATGACAAATATAACAATAGAAGAACACGTAACCCTTATCTATTTGTCATCAGCTATATCATACTCATTAATTATTAATCCATGACATGAAATATTATCCGTGTATGGAAAGTATAAATAGAGTACAATTTTCTTATTAAATAAAACAATCTCTTTATCGAGTCTCGTCCTCTCTTGTTCCTTTTTATTCTTGGATAAATCATTTATAACAAAAAATTAGTGTTCAGATTTATTATAGAATAAGTTCTTTTACGCTCGTTACATACTTTTTGGGATTTTAGAGTACTGTGAAGGAATGATAATAGAAGCTGATTCATCAGCCATGGCTTTGAAATCAGATGTGGTAAGCAGCCCGTGATCTACCCAAACTTCAACCATTCGTTTTGGCGTACCTAGAAATAAATTGTGCATGGGATCATCGGTTGTCAATCTCACGACATCAAAATACTCTAGTCGGTGAAGTTCACTCCATTTACTTCCTGTGTTCGTCTGCAGGGTTCGTTGTTGCGTAATGTGAGTGGCATTTAGCCAAGCATATGCTTCTTGGCGCTGCTGGGTATTGTTTCGCAGAATCCAATGCTCATCGTCAAAGTCTGAAAAATCTGGCTTCGTTGAATTTGCACCAGTACTGATTCGCGAAAACACAGTCGAACATTTGTTGCAGGCTTTGTGCGCGGATTGACCCATGAACCCAGCTACTTTGCGAGCTGCTGGTATATCACAGTTAACGGACATCAAAGCAACACGTACCATTTCACCGTTTCTGTTCTGGTACGTTGGCATCATTATACCTCCGTACAAGGTATTCAGCTCTGCAATCATTGGTCGCATGAAGTTCTGGAGCTGGTCATCCGTGGGCTCGCCAGGCCCAGGAATCATACCAACCAGGATGATGTTGGAAACCTTCATCCTGGAACTCCTTAGAAGGTTGTTGATTGTGAGATATACACCACCACAAGAGTAGTGCATACCATCACTAGGTTGAAACCAATCAACGTTCAATGAAACCATTAATGATCGACTTCTATTTACGAATGGTTCTCCAGCCGAATCAACAAGACTGTTCCACACTTTACCATCGTAAATATCGTAAAACACGCCTTCTTCCACATGTCGATGTCTCCATTCTTCGATTTCTGTTTCGAATGTTGGACGAACAAAGAACTTCTTCAACGTTTCGACAATTGAGTTGTACGGAAACTCGAGGACAGGCTTGAGGCTGCTACCAATAAAAAGTGAATTGCCGCATGGGTGCTCTTGTCTGTGAGGATTGTTCGCAAACCTAATAAAAGGGCATTGCCGGGTATGCAAACTTCCTGTGTCGTAAACACTTCTACAAAGAGAGCAGACAAGGAAACGGGAGACACCACTACTGGCAGAGGAATAATTGACCATGTTACGAGCAGTGGAGATCTTTGTAGGAATCTCCATGCCATGGCCAAGAGCACGAACAAAGAAGGAAAGAAAGGCCAACAAGTCTTCACCGGCTTTCACCGAGAGGTGCTTTGCTTGAAAAAGCACAATGAACAACAGCAAAAGGTGACGAAGCTGCTGTTCATCACTCATTCTTTCCTCTTCGTCAATGCTCATTCCATCTACCAGATTGCAAAATAGAATTCAATGAATAAAAACTTTCTTATATAAAACGCTTTGTTGACTAATAATACAGTGGGTCAAAATACCTCACAAACGTATGATGATTTTTACTTATTTTTTATGTAATTCCATGAGAAATTGGCTCAATCATTTCCAATTTGAAATATAAGGTCATCCATATGTACGCTACTGTGTACCAAAATTTTAAACTCAGATAATTAGCTGAGATCTATTAGGAGACAGATACTTAACCTCGGTCTATTTGTGAGGTATTTTGACTTTATTAATATCTAGTTGATCCGCCCTTTTCAGCAATGACAGCTTGTATTCTTTCTGACATACTGTCAATATACTTCAAGCATTGATCCTTAGTAAAGGAATTCCACTCTTTTTCCACTCTCTGCCACAGTTCGTGCATGCTTTTTGCTCTATTTTCGTACATACTTAGCTTCAGCTTAAGATAGTGCCATATATGCTCGATTGGATTCAAATCAGGACTTTGGGATGGCCAGTCATCAATATAACACATGCTGTTATCTTCCATATACTGTTTTGTAGACTTTGATCGGTGTTTTGAGTCGTTGTCATGCTGAAAAATGGATGATTTCCAATCTAGGCCATAGTACCCGAGCGTGTCTTTAAGGCTTGTGCCAAGGATTTCTTGGTATACCTCTGAGTTCATGGTGCCATCATATATCTGACATGCATACCCGGGTCCCTCACTGGTTATACAGCCCAACAACATGATACCATCACCACCATGCTTCACTGTAACTTCAATGTGATGAGGCTGAAGACGGTCTCCTTTACGCTTCCAGTAGTATTTACAGCCATCCGAGCCCCAAATATTAATTTTGGTTTCATCCGAAAAGATGACACGTCGCCAGTCGTGAATGGTCCAATACTGATGCTTTTTAGCCCAGGCTAATCGAGCTTTCTTGTGCTGTGCAGTGAGTAAAGGCTTCTTCTTTTTTATCTCGGCAAAAATCTCCACAGAATGCAAAGCGTTAATAGCGGATTGGTACGACATAGAATAGCCCAACTCTTCCAACTTCAGGTGGACCTCCTTGACAGTCCTTAATGAGCCGTTTAGAACCTCTCGCTTGATTAGACGACGAGTGATGTCGCTTACAAGGCGTTGTTTGCCGCCTTTCTTGCGAATCCGGTTAGGCATCCACTTATTTGCATAGTTGATAACGGTGTTTTGATGCACTCCAAACCGTTTTGCAATAACATCAGTCGATACATCATGCTCTAGTGCTGATTTGATGTCCATTTGAGCTTCATATGGTAAGGATTTGGGCATTTTTGCAGACGGATGGATGATGCTGTAGATGGAAATTTACTTACGGATTAGCGAAAGAAAGAATAATCAATTCTTTTCCAAAGTTTAAATTTTATGTTCCGGGGTGACTGCGCTATCCGGGAAATATCTAAAACTTGCCAGAACATTGTTTGGAATGACCTATGGCGAAGAAAAGAAATAATTGATGGAAGTCAAAATACCTCACAAATAGACCGCCTCCAGTTCATAGTGGATGATTAGCTCAGTTTTCATTCTCGGTCGTGAGAATGTTCTGGCTATATACGCAGAGTCTGGGATGACATTCGTGCAAAATTTGAGAAAGATACAAAAATTATTGAGTAATCCAGAAGACCACCACATCAAAAAGTGCTGAGGTTTGTGAGGTAT
>NW_027137901.1:0-5799 GCF_000149305.1 Rhizopus delemar RA 99-880 | reverse complement strand
TGAGTAGACTGTACTGTCCTTTTTCTTCATCTCAATAGTTGGGATATTTATATTGTTAATTTTTTTTTCTTTTTGACTTTTTTCATTTTCTTGACTTTTTCACTTTTTTGACCTTTAACATTTTCTTGACTTTTTTCATTTTTTGACTTCTTTGTTACACCATTTTTTTGACTTCTTTATCACAACATCAACCCTCAAAAAGAAGTTCTTGTGACCTACAAAAACATTTCAGCTGTAAAATAAATAAAAGGGAAAACTTAATCCGTTATCGCAAAAGTATAAAATGGTCATTGGGTGGATTGAACTCGTGACATCAAGATTCAAATGAGCCATATTTCCAATTAAGCTATTTTGTAATTTCTGGAAAAAAGTGGTTTATAAACATCCAATGGACTTCCATAAATATTTTGAAGACTGTTAAACATGTTTAAAAATATTATATGGTGCTTACTATTTTTGAAAATTACCGATGTACCAAATGATACAAAACTAACTGGGAACAAAGGTGCTTCACATAAGAAACGCCCCATTATTCTAGACTAAATCGGGAAATATTCGGAACTTCAAAAATTAAACAGCGCCATTCGATTCTGCTTGCCTTATAACCTTAGTTTCTATTTTTGGATTGTTATTCTAGCTCCGCTATAGCTGTAGATATTATGATTTATCCATCGTGGCCTGAAGTGCCAATCACCCTAGATGGAATCCTCTGAAGTGTGCGGTGCTCAACCACCTCACTTCCTCGTCATCATCATCTGGTTCAACCCAACTAAGCCTCTATGGTACTTCCCTCCCTTTGGTCGACAAATTCGTATACCTTGGTATGCCGTTCGTCAAGACTGGTCTCTCTGCTGCTTCGGTGCTTTCTCTTCGGTCTCCTGGTGTCATACAACTAATGGGTATCCTTAACAAGATTGGCGTGAATCGTCAAGGCTTTTCCCTTCTCCTGTGTGCTCGTATCTATGCTACATTCACCAGGCCCAAGTTCGAGTATGGCCTTGCGATCTCCAAGTTTACAGCTGCTCAAATCAAAGAAATTGAACGTCTTCAAGATCGCTGTCTTCGTATGATGGTTGGTGGTCATGCCACCTCCTCTACATTGATTATCAAACATATTACAACCTTGCCGTCTATGCACCACCGCATAGATGTGCTTACTACTCGCTTTTGCCTTCGTGCTCGCTGTCTTCCTGATTCTTGCTTGCTGTCTTTGCTATCATCAACTCTACCTGTATCTCGCATCAAGGTCCATCTTGACAAGAATCTACTCTTCCTGGCTCTGCCTTCTCCTCGTCTGTCCTCCGATACTCGGCTCAAGACCTTCTTCCGCCAGTATCGTGAGCGTCAAGTCACATCTCTTGTCACCTCCACTACCCAGGTTCTCCTACGCGCATGTCGCCCTGCTCTGGTGGTTGATCCCATCTTATACGTTCCTGCTACTCGTGCAGAACGCTCTCTCTTGGTTCGTTGGCGTCTAGGTTGGCTGCCTGGTAAGCCGGAAGACTGTCCTTGTGGCCGTGATCGTCGCTCACGCCGTCACTTCCTTGAATGTGATTTGATCCCGTCTTTCCTTTGGTCTGATCTGCCTCGCTGTCCTGAAGGGTCCTACCCAATTGATTTTGCTTTGTCTTCGCTGCCCCTTGGTCGCTCAGCTCGCTGTCCTCCTTGGTGGTCTTCTCTTCTTTTGATGCTCTGGTACATCCAACGTCTCTGCCGTCCTGATAGGTATTACCCTATTGACTCTTCTCCTGGTGCCGGATCTATGAAAGATTTACCGTCCATCTACTATATATATATATACAAACTCCGCACGCGGAGTTTGGTATGATTAATATGGTAATTGGGGTCACAGAACAAGATTCCATCATTTTTAAGCGGAGTTTATTAAGCCAAAATTGGCCAATTGCGAGATCTACTAAGAACAGTCATTTTTTCTTCCTTGTTCATTACTTCACTCAAGAGGGATGACAAGTAGAAGGTCATGAAAAAAGTCCGGACCGAGATACGACTTCTGCAGGTCGAGAAAAACAGCTCCAAAAACCAAAAATTGTATGACAAAAAGGCTTGCGAAACGAGAATCGGCAAATCAACATTTGTGGTTGTTGGGTTATGCTAATGGCTTCTCATTCTAAAGGCGTTGGTTCGATTCCCGGTAGACGCTCAGCAAACATAGTCTACTTTTTGCATTATTTTTGGGTCTAAGTAACATTATTTTTTTTGGAAATATCAAAAGTTTTCGGAAAAATTTTATCGGTTCTGTATGGTAAAACGAATTCCCGTTGCGGAGATGCTGCCTATCTATCGGCTGATTTCGGACAGATAACAAAACATGTAAAAAAAAATATAAAAAGGCCTGTTATTTCTGTTTTTTTTTCTTTCCTTCATCTTTTTATCAGTTTTATCAATCTCCAATGTCTTCTAACGCTGCTAACAACATGCCAACTCTTGCATACATCGCTGAAAGAACTATGACGGCTGAATGTACATTGAAGTAAGTTTATTTTTTAAGTGGGAGGGAAAATAACTAAAGGCAACTGGTAAAAGTTACTTGAAGGAGAACGGTGCCTTTTTTTCATCGCGCAAGTGCAAGGAAGGCTCCGAAATGCGCTTGAACCAGTCCAGCAGGGATGGATTCTTTTGGCGATGCGGCTCAACCACCTGTGCGTGCGGTCGTAGCCGTATTTCTTACCTGGATGGATCCTTCTTTCAAGGTCGCAAGTCAATTATCCATCAAACACTGTTAGTAGTGTATCTCTTTCTGCTGCAAGTTCCAAACGGAACAATATCTACCATGACTGGACTTAACCTGCCAACTGTCCGCAGCATTGTCAAAGATATCTATCAAGTAATGGAGGCAGATCTTCGAATTGAAGATGTTCAAGTTGGTACATGATGCTTTGTTGATATCAGAGTATGTAATTAATTAGTCATACTTAGGTAGGGTTGGCAGTGATGGACAGCCAATTGTTGTTGAAATAGATGAGAGCAAATTTGGTAAAAGAAAGTACAATAAGGGAAAGAGGGTAGACGGTGTTTGGGTTGTTGGAGGTGTAGAGCGCACGCCCGAACGTAAGGTGTTCTTACTGACGGTACCTAACCGCAACCAAAATACCTTAAAGCTCATAATCGATACTTTTGCTAAGGATGGTAACATTTGAAATATGTATATACTTGATGATCAGTGCACCTAACCCTTGTTTACAGGCTCACTTGTCATGGTAGACTGCTGGAAAGGCCATAAGGGGATTGACAGCGATCCAAGCCGAAATTTAGTTGTTCAAACGGTCAATCACTCCAAAACATTTCGCGATCCAAAGACAGGTGCCTGCACTAACACAATAGAAGGTATATACTTCTGTAGATCATAGAATTCTTAAACAATGCTAACAACCTGCTATTAGGTACTTGGAATGGTATCAAACGAGGAGTGACCAGCCGTCATCGCACAGCATCGATGATGCCATGGAAATTAGTGGAATTCATCTAGCGAAGAAAACATGCTGGCAATCACTGGAAGGCAATGCGTGTTTGCTTTTCGCAAGTGTCGTTCACCAGAGCAGGCATTGCCGACCAAGGTCCATTGGTATCGTTGCTCACAACCGTCTTTGAAGATGCCACTGGTGATCAGGGCGATGAAGAGCCATTTATTTTTATCTCAGATGACGATTCCGATAGCGAATCTGATGAAAATGATACCTCAGCACCTAGTACGCCCGTAAAAAAACTCCGAAGTGCTTAAAATAAATAAAAAAATTTTTCATTGATAACTATAAAAATCAGGGCCTATAGCGCCTGTTTTCTTTCCTAATTATTTCCCGCATATTACCATTTTTTGGAAATTAATGTTACATCATCTAAAAATAGACGACCCAGGCTTTCGAATGATGTATAGCATACGTCTGTACGCTCAATTTTAGCGCCGCTATAGGCTTCCAAAGAGATGGACGGTAAATCTTTCATTTAGCCCTGGTGCCTTATGGTATTCTCGTTCTGCTCGTCGCTCTGACTGAAACCCTTCTTTGTCTGTCTCCTACTGATCCCCCACGGAAGTAAAGCCATCAAAGTTCCTTGCCGTTGGGTTGTGACAGTAGGTCAGCTAAGTTGTGGGAGTAGGCAGCATATCGCATCTTTTATCTTTATCTTTTTTTTGGAGTTTTTCTGTTTCTCAGGCTCCTTTTTTTGTACTTATTCTTTTTCTTGTACTTGAAGATGCAACAATGACTTCTTAGTCGCCTGCAATATCTTGTTTTAAATAAAACAAAATCTTTAACCTGAGCTACATCCCCACCTTTCTTTCGCTCTTCCGACCGTTACACAAGGTATTTATTTTTGCTCACCTTTGCACTGCAAATAATCGTTCCAATTGGATAAAGCATATCGCAAGATGGAACATTTTTTGGTTAACAGATATTTATGGGTTTTGGAGAAAAGATGTAACTTTCGTTGTATTGGTCATTTTTGAATTTTGAAAAAAGATTTAGGTGCGAAAAAAATAAAGAAATTTAACGATATTTTTGTTTTTTTTGTAGGGTAAGTATTCATAAAGTTATTCATGTTTTAAAAAAGTGTCTGTTTTTTTTACAGATGATCTTTTTTGGTAAGCCTGTTCCCCTCTACTGTTGAAAGACCGATATCTTCTTTTTTTTATTTTTGAGGGCAAAATGCGGAAATCAAAAGCAATTTGCGATTATTTTGCTCAGAAGAATACATATTAGGAAGGCAGCCTGTGGTTTTTAGCTTAGATCATTAGAAATGTGTAACAGAAAGTAACAAAATAGTCGTGTTTGGGAAAAAAATGACCTGGTAAAAAAAGACTTGGTAAAAAAAAAAGACTAAGTTAAAAAAAAAGACTAAGTTAAAAAAAAGACGAAGTTAAAAAAAAAGACGAAGTTAAAAAAAAAGAAAAGAAAAGAGTATAGCTATAAAAAGTTCATTGTTCAAATGAAAACAATCATCTAACAACAAGTACACTTCATAGAAATGCAAACTACTTTTACATTATAAAAAAAGAATACGTGTATATTCTAAAAGAATAAAAAATAAAGAAGCTCTGCTAACATTTTGTTACAAGGCAGTTATAATTAACAAATACATACAAAACACTTTTGTTTATCAAGTAAATAGATTGCTTTATTATTTTTTATGACAAATAATATAAAAGAATATATGTTTTTTAAGCTTATACTAGTTCATTACTTACTTTATGTTTGCACATGGGTGTAATTTGCCATTAGCCATTAGCCATTAGAGATGTGAGCAATGGCAACTTTCTTTACCAAAAATAACTTTTCAGTAACAAGCAACAATATAAGTCTGTTATTCTTATAGTTTTATCGTATTGGAAAGAACAACTTTGCTCATGAGGTTCATGTTCGTCATCCGAATGTGTCCCATTAGGAATTCCTAATGTAAGAAAAAAAAAAGAAACCAACATTAGACTTGGTTGCTATTATTTTTTTTTATAAACTTACATTTGACCAGAACTTGAGCTTTCTTTTTTATCTTTTGTACCTTGAGCATCTAGTGTATTCCATGAAACAAAGCCAGGGAAAAAAAAAAGTTACTTTAAGCACCGACTTTGTTTTTTGAAATTTAACATGTTTTTTTTATCAGGTACGTTTTCTCTTTCTACCTATTTTTTTGCTATTTCCAAATTTAAAAACTATAAACAACATGAACAACTTCAACGCTACCAAAATTGTTTGCACCTGTTCTGAATGCATCAAACACCCCAATGGATATAGAATGCTTGCAAAGAGAACTGTAAGAGGCCATGTACTATCGACAGAGTAGAAACAG
>NW_027137902.1:0-5795 GCF_000149305.1 Rhizopus delemar RA 99-880 | reverse complement strand
CGTTATTCATTCAGTGAGGAATTCCCAGAATAAAAGATAATCTATGACAGACATACAAAAGAACAAATGAAAAGTTTTCATAATCATAATTATAGATAACACTTGCTAAAGTACCTGAATATTAGAAGAACGATAACAATAGAAGATATCAAGCCACTCACTCAATAAGATATAAATACCTGCCTTCAATTAGAATAATTTTTACTTTAACTTAAACTGAAATAAAGATCAGTCTCAAAAAGTACCCAAACTGTTTCTTGATCTTTGTTTTTACCTTTTCCTTTATTATTTAAACCATTATACAACATTTTACTTTTTGAATTTTGCTCTTTATTTGAAATTTAAAATACGTATGTCTGAAAACACTCTCGGTGAAATTGCTGATGGTACTAGCAATCCTACTGATTCTCCATCTACTGTGAATCCTTCTGTCCAACTGGGTACTATGGCCAGTAAATATGCTCACTCTGATATTACTCCTATGGAAGAAGACACTCCTACTCCTGTAACGCCTAAACCTGAAGATGTAGCTCTTAAAAGCATTGGTATGATCAAGGATATGAAAAAACAAGCTTTGGTTCTGTTTGCTGCGTACATGAATTCAAACCAATCTAGTCCTGATAGTCCAGAAACATTGCAAGCTTTGTCGTTGTATAGAGAATTTGAACAGAAGATAGTGGCTGCACAAGAAGCCCATAAATCAATGATCTCTCTTTTTGATGATAAGCAAGACTCAAATGGCTCTGAAATTCTTGGTTCGGTGCGTTTAGTAGTCCCAAATGACTTACCTGTGTTACAATTACGTGGTGAGGCACTGTGGAAGAAAAAGTCAGACCCCTTTGATTCTGCTTATGACTTCTGCAATACGTTTGAAACGGTACTACATGCTCATGGTTTGTCACTTAATTCAAATTGGGAACGCTTATTACCTTTATGCATGAACCCAGAACAAGTCTCTTGGTCCCGTGAAGCCCTAATGAACAAGCGTTACACCTGGAAGGAAGTCCGTCCTATTGTTCTTGACCACTTTGATACTCCGTATCGAAAGTTTTTGCTAATGATTGAAGTTGGCTCTATGCGTCAAGCTCCTTATGAAAGTAATAGGGAATATTCGAATCGGTTTCAAAAGATGAGAAGAGAAGCGGGTATGGAAGATGGAACCCAACTAGCTGTAACATACTTTGCATCACTTAAACCTTCTGTCAAAACCGTGGCTCAAGTGGCTATATCATCCCATCTTGGTGCTAAACTCCCTAGCTCAATTAATCAAATAATTGACTTGGTCCTTGCTTCAGGTGAAGATTCTGCTTTTTCAATTAAAAACCCACACAAGCGCAACAGAGGATCTGAAGAAGAACAAGTCTCTCGTGTCTCTTTCGTAAAGACTAATAAAGTTTCAACAGGAACTAGTAAAGTCATGAATGGTATCAAATCGAACAACATAAGCACCAATAAGGGTATTAGTAAGCCCAAGCCGTGTACGTACTGTGGTAAAGAATGGAGTAAAGGCCATCGCTGTGAAGAGTTTAAAGAGGCAAAGAAGTCTTCAAGTAATGCCAAGGCAAATGAAGGATTTTCTCTCTCCCGTGTCAATCGTATGGCAATTCGCTCCAATAATGATGAAAAATCAAATGATGATGAAGATGTAACTAACGGTCATTTAAACCGTATGGCTCTTGATTGAAAATTAAAGAATAAAGACATAACTGTTACTCGTGATTTTAAATTGACCAAAGATAATTCTATAAGCTTTCCTATCCTTGTAAATAATATAAAAGCAATGACTATCTTAGATACAGGTGCAAATTTTTCGTCAATTAATAAAAAGTTTTGTCTAGAACATAATTTTCCTATTGTTCCATCTAAGGAAAAAGATGTCATAAAGTTGGCTGATTCTAAATCGACAATTACACGAATTGGTACAATTGAATTAAACATCAGATGTAATGAAAAAAATTATACTCATAACTTCGAAGTAATGAATTTAACAAATGATCATGATATGAGTATAGGTACAGATTTCATGACTAAACTTGGTATTGGTCTTACTGGTTTACCATATAAATGGGATACTGATGAAGTAGACAATATTCAAGCTGCACAATCTAAATATAGTGACAATAGTGAGCTCTTAGAAGAAGTAGATAAGGAAATGTCAGAACTTGAAGACTGCCCTGCAGGAACTCCTGAACAATTTCAATCTGCTATAAATGATATTAAACCATTGATTCAATTAAATCAAGGCATACCTAGAGGTTCTTTTTGTACAATCCCAGAATCTGTTGTCTCAATTGAAACTCCAGAAAACGTAACATCTTATCGAAGTCCTTACCCGATCGCTTTAGTGTATCATCAAGTAGTACAGGATCAGATTAATGAATGGCTGGAAAATGGTGTCATAAAACGTGCTCCTGCTAACACTGAATGGAATTCGGCTCTAACTGTAGTAAAGAAGACAAATGCCAAGGGAGAAATAACTGGTTACCGTGTATGCCATGACCCTAGACATATTAATGCTCTTTTATCTTCTATTGACCGAATGCCTTTACCAAAAATATCTGAACTCTTTGAAGAACTAAAAGGAGCTTCAGTATATTCAACTCTGGATCTTAAATCCGCATTTAACTCTTTAAGGCTGCGAGAGGATCATGCTCATAAATTAGCTTTCTCATGGAATAATGTACAATACGTGCCAATTGGTACTCCATTTGGTTTGAAACACATATCTAGTGTGATGCAAAGAACAATGAGTATAGTACTTGAGAATATGCCTTTTGCTAGATGCTTTATCGATGATATAATAGTCGCATCTACTTCAATTGAAGAACATAAACTACATTTAAAAGCAGTAATAAATAAGCTGACCAAAGTAAATCTCAAATTAAATCCTGATAAATGTAAATTCTTTCAAAATAAGATTAATTTACTTGGTTTTAGAATATCGCCTAAAGGTGTATCTCTTGACGTTCGTAAAGTTGCTAATGTACAAGATTTCCCTGTACCTAAAACAGGAAAGGATATCATGAGATATTGTGGTCTCATAAATTACTTCCGACCTCTTATCCCTAAAGCGTCCACACTCTTGGCTCCGCTAGATGCATTGAGGAATGAAAAATCACTTGAAAAAATATGGAACAGTAAACATCAAACATGCTTTGATAATCTTAAAAAGGTACTTTTGGAAGGAACCATTTTAGCCTATCCCGATTTAAATCGACCTTTCTGTGTTGCCACTGATGCTTCTAACGTTGGTGTGGGTGTCGTTCTATATCAAGTGATTGATGGAAAAATGAAATATATTTCCATGATGGCGAAAAGTCTCTCTAAAAGTGAACGCAACTATTCAGCTACTAAGCGTGAATTATTGGCAGTAGTCTATGCATTAAAAAAGTTCCATAAATATCTCTGGGGTAATCACTTCACTCTATATACGGATCATAAAGCATTAACCTATCTTCACACGCAAAAAATAGCAAACGTAATGCTGATAAATTGGCTGGATACTTTATTAAAGTATGATTTTAACGTCGTTCATCTGCCAGGAATAGATAACATCTTACCTGATACACTTTCTCGTCTCTATGAAATTGAGAATCCTGTCAATGAACTGGGAGGGGATAATGCTCGTCTGCTTAACAGAACAGCTATAAAATTACCTAGTATTAATGACGGTGAATACATAACACCAGCGGATTCAGAAGAACGTAAAGAACTTCTTCTTAAAGAGCATCTAAAAGGACATTTTGGTTCTGATGCAATCTATCATGCTTTAAAACGTAAAGGTATCTACTGGAATAATCTAAAAGAAGAAGCAGTAGAATTAGTAAAAAGTTGTGTACCCTGTCAACAATTTAACATAATCAAAAAGGGTTATAACCCTTTAAGACCTATAACAGCAACATTACCTGGTGATAGTTGGGGTATCGACTTAGCTGGTCCCATGAAAACTTCCTTGAATGGCAACAATTACTTACTGATTATGGTTGACATTGCTACTCGTTACTGCATATTGAAACCTATCCCTGATAAACAGTCTATGACGATTGTAAAGACATTAATCGATGTATTCTCTAATTATGGTTTTCCTCGTGTACTCCAATCTGATAATGGTGGTGAATTTGTAAATGAGCTTATGCAATTACTTGCTGAAAATGCTGGTTATGATCATAGACTTATATCTAGTTACCATCCCAGAGCTAATGGTGTAAGTGAACGTTGGGTGCAAAGTGCTGTAAAAGCCATAAAGAAACAAGTCGAAGGTACTAAAGCAGACTGGGATTTATATGTTCCCTCTACACAACTCTACCTAAATAGTAAATATAATGAACGTACTAAGACACCACCCTTCACTTTAATGTTCGGTCGTAATCCAAATGACTTTGAAGATTTCAGTCAGGAAAAAAATGAAGCAACTAAGGAAGAATTAAATACAGAACTTTTAAAAAATATAAAAAAGATGACAGAAATTGTATTTCCTGCTATATACGAAAGAACAAAAATAATAACAAACAAACAAAAGGAAAAATTTGATGCGTCACATAAACTTGTATCAATCCCCGAAAATAGTTATGTAATGGTAACAGTAAATTATAAAACAAATAAGCTTGATGCTCCATATGAGGGACCTTATAAAGTTAAAAGGACCACCCAAGGTGGATCCTATGTGCTTGAAGATGAAAAAGGAGATTTATTACCTAAAAACTACCCACCATCCGCACTCAAGATGATATCACAGGATGAAGTAATATCTTCAAATAAATTCTATCAAGTTGAAGCCATCTTAGCACATAAAAAAGTTAAAGGAAAATATATTTATAAGTGTAGATGGAAAGGTTATGATGAGAGTGAAGATACCTGGGAACCTGCATCTCACTTTGCAGACCTTAAATTCATAACTGAATATTGGCAAAGAATTGGTATTGTACCTGAAGACATTAAAACAAAATATAAAATTCTTGATAAAAAAGAAAAATCAAACAATACAAATAAGGAATCTAATCCTCAGTCAAGTAAACGTAAAATATCAATAGACTTAAAAGAAACCAGCTACTCTTCCACAACAATTGATGAGAAGAATAAGAGCCAAGGTAGACGTAAAAGATCTAAACGGTATTAATCATACCTGGGAGGGGATTATGTTGTAGAACAGTAACTGATTGTAGTTGACATTAATAAATATAAGTCTTAATACAAGATCATAATTAAAATAAAATAAAATATAAGTTTATTTAAATAAGATCATACAATCAATTCCAATTAAACATGTTCTTTTAGAATATGTATTGTATTCATGAGAGTTCTTTGATAAGAAGACGTATCAACTAAAATAACCAAATCCAATCCAATGTCAGGAATATTGCTAATCTTTCACATAATTGAAATAACGCGTAAAATAACGTTATTCAAATCAGTGAGGAATTCCCAGAATAAAAGATAATCTATGACAGACATACAAAAGAACAAATGAAAAGTTTTCATAATCATAATTATAGATAACACTTGCTAAAGTACCTGAATATTAGAAGAACGATAACAATAGAAGATATCAAGCCACTCACTCAATAAGATATAAATACCTGTCTTCAATTAGAATAATTTTTACTTTAACTTAAACTGAAATAAAGATCAGTCTCAAAAAGTACCCAAACTGTTTCTTGATCTTTGTTTTTACCTTTTCCTTTATTATTTAAACCATTATACAACACACTACCTGTAGGCAATTAAGGTATATTAGAAAATGAGATTTATTGATATGTCATACTTACTCTTACACTTCTGAATGATGGCCGTTGACA
>NW_027137903.1:0-5757 GCF_000149305.1 Rhizopus delemar RA 99-880 | reverse complement strand
ATGTGGTTGTGACTATGGTAGCAATTGCGGTTATGGAAGCGGTTATGGCTGCGGTTATACCCTAAAATCCTTGGGTTGTCTGCTTAATTTCATAATTTGGGTAGAAACACTAACCGCACCCCATTCATAGCTAAAGGATGTAAAACCGCATTGCACGGTAGAACTAAGGTTGAGTACCACTATGAGTTTGGAACCCTCCTCTCTTAACTAAAACAACCGTAACCTTGCCACTAAGTCAAACAAAAGTCTAACTTAATATTGAACTTTAGAGTATTCAGTACAACGTATAAGGTTGTTTTGGCCAAAACAAATAATTGTTCGAATTCTTTTGGTCACTGCAAATAATTGCTCGAATTGGTTTGTTAAAGCATGTCGCTAGATTGAACATTTCGTGGTTAAGAGATTGTTATGGTTTTGGGCAAAAAAATTAACTCCCGATGTATTGGTCATTTTCGAATGTCGAAGAAAGCTTCAAGTGCGAAAAAAATAAAGAAATTTAACATGTTTTTATTTCATTTGTAGGGCAGATATCCATAAAGTTATCCACGTTTTAAAAAAGCGTCTTTGCTTTTTCAAATGATCTTTTTTTGGTAAGCCTGTTCCCCTCTATTGTTGAAAGACGGACATTTTCTTTTCTTTATTTCTGAGAGTAAAATGCGGAAATCAAAAGCAATTTGCGATTATTTTGCTTAGGAGTATACATATTAGGAAGGTGATTTATGATTTTTAGCGTAGGTTATTATAAACGTGCTATTGAACGTAACAAAATAGTCATGTTTATGAAAAAAAATTGAACTGGTAAAGAAAAAGACTTGGTTAAAAAAAAGACTTCGTAAAAAAAAAGTCTAGCTATAGAAAGTTCATTGTTCAATGAAAACAGTAATCTAGCAACAAATATACTTTATAGAAATGCAAATGTCTTTACATTATAATAAAAGAATACATGTGTGCTTTAAAAAGAATAAAATAATAAAGAAGCTCTGCTAACATTTTGTTACAAGGCAGTTATAATTAACAAATACATACAAATACTTTTTGTTTTTCAAGTAAATAGACCACTTTATTATTTTTTATGACAAATAATATAAAAGAATATATATCTTTAAGCTTATACTCGTTCATTACTTACTTTATGTTTGCACATGGGTTTAATTTACCATTAGCCATTAGAGATGTGGGGCAATGACAACTTTCTTTACCAAAAAGAACTTTTCAGCAACAAGCAACAGAATAAATTTGATATTATTATAGTTTCATCATGTTGAAAAGAACAACTTTGCCCATGAGGTTCATGTTCGTCATCCGAATGTGTCCCATTAGGAATTCCTAATGTAAGAAAAAAAAAAGAAACCGACATTAGACTTCGTTATTATTTTTGTTGTTATAAACTTACATTTGACCAGCGCTTGAGCTTTCCTTTTTACTTTTTGTGCCTTTGGTGCTTGGTTCATTATATAAAACAAAACTAGAAAGCAAGAAAAAAAGTTATTTTATTGTCTTACTTTGTTTATGCACCGATTTCTTCTGTTTTAATTAACAAAACACCTTTCATGTTACATTAATTTGTAGGGAACTTTATAAACTTTTACGTGAATGCATCAAAACCAGCGTAAGTGACGGATAGTAAGCTTAATATCTTGATAGCAGCTTTTCTGGTAAAGGCTAGTGGAGCTATTCTGAAATTAATTTTTTTAATCTCAGAAAATAAAAAACTGAGCAAGAATTTAAATATCTCCATGTAAATACGTTCGTTCTCTGCAAAACGCATACCAATGAAAAGCTAATTTTTTTCTTCATCTTTTGATGCAAATTTCATAAATGTTGATGGTATGGTCGTGCAGATAAATGCAATTTTGTGAATTTCTCTATGGACCCGATGATTTTACTACAAAATAGATAATCAATGTTCGGCGATGTCTTGTAGGCGTATATAACAGGCGAAGCTACATTTAAAGTGTTCTAAGCAATAAAGTTATGGGTTTCGAAGCCAGCATGAATGATTAAGAATAAATCCAACACTTGATCACTGCTTTTCCACTGAGAACTAGCAGAGTTGCTCTGTTGTGAAAGCAATTTAAACTCAGAAAGTAGAAATCTGAGCAAAACTTTAAATATCTTTGCGAAATTTTTTTTCTTTTTTGCAAAAAGCATACTGCCAAAAAGCTAATTTTTTTCTCTATCGTTTGGTGTAAGCTTTATGCATTTCACATGCATAGACGTAGAGATAAATGCAATTTTGTGAATTTCTCTATGGACCGATGATTTTACTAAAAAATAAATAATCAATATCCGGTAATGTCTTGTTGATTCATATAAGGGGCTAAGCTACATTTAAAGCTTTTCAGAGCTTAAATTTATGAGCTTGACAAAGATGCCGTTGAAAAAAAATGTTTCCTTTGCATTAAATTTAAGGATTAATTGCAGTTTCACCTTTTTTCTCATAAAAAGGAAGACAGGCAGGATGCGGTCTAGGCGGTATTTTATTGGGAGTGGGACATGGAAATTCCAAGTATTCTATGTTGTTATATACCCAAATACATCACTATGCTTTAGCTTAGGTAGCTTTAATAGTATCAATTAGCTACATAGCCAGAATTTATGTTAGTTTAGAAGATAGGGATCTGTATTCCTTACTATAAAAAGATTGAAGGTGCAATGATCAAGCCCCTGAAGCAGAGCACAATGTAATGTCCTTTAGTAAATTCATTTTACATTGAGGATTTCCTGATAAGATTTAGAAAACGACAATTTTTTGTATGAAGGGTTTTGTTTGGCCTTCTTGGCTAGGGATAGATGTGTACTTGTCTAAGTATATGCATATTTGTGCATTATAAACTGCATAAGGCTACGTGAACTTAAAAGCTAAGAGAAAATAATTGCTATAGTACTAAATACTGTATGTATAAGCTTACTGAAAGCACTCGAGTTTGCATATATTGAATTGTTAGAACCTGATCAGTAGTTCAATTAAAGGCTTAAAAAATATTATCCAAAGATTAGGTAATATAGGGAGTATAAAGTATACATGTTAGTTATTATCTTCATGCCATACCATGGAACAATGATGGGTACATGCCTTTACCACCAAAAAATGTCGTACGTAAAGGAACATGAACAGAACATTGATCCTAAGAGATGAATATTTTTATCAAAGATCGATTTTAAGGTTATGACGAGTAATCTGGACTGATTATAAAGTTAAGGCGATAAGAGTTAGCTATGACTGAAGCATTTTAGGCATAAATAAAAAACAGTATAGGCTGATTTTAAGAGTAAGCTGCTGTTGTCAAAATTAGTTATAGACTAGGAAGACCTATCATCATCTAAACTTATTTGTAAACCTACAATCCAAAGCAATAGCACTGTGTCTTCATGATATGCCAAAAGACAGTAGAAATGAGCAAGATGAATTGGTATAAAAACAAGTTGGGCTCGGTGTTAAATCCTATCTACTCAAACTTAACATATTGGAGTGGTTACAAATTTCTACCTACTGTGGAAATTTACTACTCACAGTTGCTTACCTTTAGTGTCATTGTCTACAGGAAGTGATAATTTTTATATAGGAGAAAATAGAGCACGTTTTTAATGTAAAAGTAGCTGTCCATTTTTTAATCCGTAAATGACATAAAAAGGTTAAGTAAAAAGTAATAGCAGCCATATAAGATATTAGCCATTCTTTATTTCAGAACTCTTTATGTTGCGAAAGTACCCCAATTTGTAAATAAAAAAGTGGCATCTGTTTGTATTCCTTGCGAGCAGCAATATCAAAAGTATAGAATCGGCAACAAAAGGATGATGATGAGTAAATGATTAAGTTAAAGCTTGTCAATGATCTAATAAATGCATCCGAAGTTGAACAACAGAAATAATAGCCAGTCAACTGTCTTTCGTCTACTTACTTTTGGGGTTGACAGTTGCTTAGACTATCTAGGATGATAAATGCTGATCCTATCATTCTAAATTTTGGAGTACGTAGCTTTGTCAGTCCTAGTTTAATCTTTTGTGCACTGTTCTGCATTCTAATATACAGTAAAAGTTTTAGTATTGACTTGTAGCATAGTATAATCTTTTGCAGCAACAGAGTCAAAAGTATGTTTACTATTTTACAGATATGACTTTGAAAAAAGCTATCTAGTATATCGTTTAAGTTTACTGAAATGCACACGATGATGATGCGAAATATCATTTAGCCTCGGTTGTCAAATAGTGCGGCCTCTATTCTGAATTGGTTATTTATCGATATAGATTTAGGCATATCAATTAAGAAGAGCATGAAAAGTTGAACTAACAAAAGCGGCCAAGGACTTTGAAGCTGTATTTGCGTACATATGTAACGAACAATGATCACAGTCTTGGTCAAGTACTTTATGTGGTCTTTCATGTTCCTTTTTGCTAATTTAATTGCAAGCCTATAGTCACCAGTCGTAATTCATGCTAGCCAAAGCCAAATTTTTAAATTCGCATCCTCATCCCTCCCTCCATTCTCAGAGATAATACATGAAATCTTTACTGCAATGGGATATACTACCTCAAAGATATGATACTTGGGGCTCAAGCCAGCAGTTTGCATTGGGCTTTTGGTTGGAGTAAAAAATGCCCCTACCACAAAAAGGTTGCTCATATTCTTTCATCTACTGTTGTAGGCGTTGTATAGAAACCATCGTGGTTACAATAGCTTCTCTCAAACTAGAAGCGTGTTACAATGTTAACAATTAGATGGTTATAACTTACGTAGCGCGACATAGCGCAGCTCACTATACTTTTGATACAACTGGTCGCTTTACAATAGTTCATGTTTGCCTTTTCCAATTCATGAAAACATATTATAGTTAATGTGACGTATTAGAAGGTGCTTATGTCCAACGGATCTACAGGCAAATGACAACATAAACTATAAAGGACAACAACAACGCTCTTCGTTTAAAGCATGATGTCTGCTACACAGTGGCTACCAAGATGTTTCGTTGGATCAAAAAAATGGCTATAAGTGAGAGAGACAATGAAAGATTTAAAAGAAGGAATAATACATATTGATGGGTGTTTATTGTTATTTATTGCATATTGAAAATAAAAGAAGAAAAAGCATAAAAAGACATAATATACATAAAAAAATTAAATTTCATAAAACAGTAGCCCTTTTTTTACAGTCCATATTCTGTCCTTTGCAATTTTTGGGATAAACTCAAAGTTTTCATAGATATATTTGAGCATAGCTAGGCGAAATCTGATGAAGTCTGATTTTAAATGTGGGTTGTTAATGCATAGTATAATGTAGCATGCCCGAGCTTGTAACAATTTCCATGAACTTGATGCATGTTGAAAAGCAACAGACTCAGGATTTTCTAATATTTGACCATATCCAGGAAGGAGTAGGTCCTCTATTTGTCTTCTTACGTGAGGGGTTTTTGCTAAGGTATAATGATCATTCTATCAAAGATTTAGCTAAAAAACTACTCAAATGTTTAAGATGATACCTTTAAAATGTCCTTTAGATACTCTTTATCACAAAAAAAGTTGGAGCCATATGCCATAAGTGTTTGATATGATCGTTTATCCTTGCAATACTTGTTCCATTTTGAAAATTTGCATAGGACTTCATGCAGGATCAAGTTGACAAAAGGCTCTACCGAAGTATCGCTTAGACCATAATGACTTAGAAAAAGCACAGCACGATCCCAGTAGTAATTCTCCTTGCTAGATAAATTTATATGCGGAGCATACAAACCAAGGTCAAACTCAAATCTACAGCTCTGT
>NW_027137904.1:0-5708 GCF_000149305.1 Rhizopus delemar RA 99-880 | reverse complement strand
AGAGAATATGACCCGTTTCCAGTCATCCACAGTCCAATGTTGGTGCGATTTGGCCCACTGAAGGCGTTTCACGATGTTTTGGCTGCGTAGCAAAGGTTTTTGAGACTTGACAAACGCTATAAAGCCAGCTTTTTTAAGAACGCGGCGTACTGTACTATCACTTACAGATATTCCAAATTCTTCTTTTAGAGCTTTTTGGATCTTTACAGCGTTATTTTTTCTTCCTAAGGTGACTAATCTCCGGATGTAGTTCACCATGGGTTGGCTAATTAGAGATGGGCGACCACCTTCATCAACATTTCCACTCATCTTAAGAGATGAGCGGTACTTCTGAACAGTGGTACGACTAACACCAATTTGTTTTGCTATTTCGCTGTTTGACTTCTTGGATCTCAGCAATAAGTAGATGTTGTTTGCTTTGTCATTTGAAATTGCACGCATGTCGGATCTGCAATGGTATAATGTCTTAATGGCGTGCTGCAATTTAACAAAAGAGCACTTACATGTAAATAATATTACGATGAAAGAAGAAAGAGAAGAAAAAATAAGAAAAAATTACAATTAAGCCACATTTTTGTGACTATATTATGTTACTTACAAACGCCGTCAAAACTGGTCGCATGTACCGTCGGACTTTAAGTGCCAATTACTACCAATATACTGGTTCTACTGTGATGTCTGTGTTACCATATAATTGTCCAGAGTTTGCTCTTTCGAATGAACTATATTTCAGCGCTATAAACTAAGAAATGAAGAAGAAGATAGTGCGTATAGGCAAAATATGAAAACATGCGACCAGTTTTGACGGCCACTGTATATTAGAAAATGAAATTTGTTACCAACATTTTACTTACTTCGTTGCTCCTAAATGATGGCCTTTTGACCACGAACGTACGACCGTTCGCGTCCTCTGGCCCATCTTCTTCATCTGACGTCCAGTCAACAGTCAGAATTTTGCCAGCGAACGGGAAACGGGCGTCGAACGCTGAAGGGTTAGCCATGTAAATAGATCTCCTGTTAGAGAGTTTCTATCATAAGGTGTTAATGTAAGCATTTTCTATATTTTATAATATAATCTTCTAAATATTAAATACTCACCGTATTTACACGGCTACGACAGGTTGTTTTTGTTGAAACAACTGTCTTCCCCTTGGCCTTGCTCATCAAATAGGAATACTTGCTCCTGATAATGGTGTGTATTTGCGAAGTGGTGAGCAAATCAAAACGACGATGCTTCCTGACTTGCTCAGATAACAGGGCCTTGACCTTTCTGTTGTTCTTGTGGGCGAAGGTCACGTCCAAGTCAAATTCGCTTCTGCGACCAACAACGTAATCACGGTAGTATTCTGCTAAATAGCTCTACATCACAAAGAAAGGTATAAAATATAGGTATTAAATTACAATTACTAATTTGATAAATCTGTTCTAGACTTACACTACATTCTTTTTTGGCCTGGTCGACCTCAGCTTCTGAAGCTCGCTGCTGCTGTTGCTGTTGCTGTTGCTGCAGCAATTGTGTCAATTGCTGTATCTGAGCAGCCATTATATCTGGTGCGAAACCAGAGGCTGCTCGGATGGCTTCAGCACCAACAGAGCTCTCCAAGCGAGGAGTTGTAAAGCTACTGAAGCCTGCAACAGGAACAGAAGCAGAAGCAGGAGCAGGAGCAAGAGCAGAAGCGGGAACAGGAGCAGAAGCAGAAGTGGGAGCGGGAGCAGGAGCAGAAACAAAAGCGGGAGCAGGAACAGGAACAACAGAAGCGGGAACAGAAGCAGGAACAACAGTGGATGATGATCCAGCAATGCTCATAGAAATTCTTGCCCTTTTGGGAGCATTGCTGGGGACACTGATGGGGGTGGCGACGCGACGAGACATTTTTTAAAATGGATTATGTAAAAGATACGATGCAAGGAGATTCCGGGCTGGGTATTTGTCCTACCTAGATGCCAAATATAGCAATCAATGCAAATAATTTTTCCGCATCGAATGGTGTTACTTTCGAGGCAGTCACGTTTAAACTCAGAGAGATATGGCGCTTGCAACACGAAAAAACCTCTTTTGAGCTGACCACACAAAAACGATGCGGAGGGATTACTCTACCAATATTTGTACAACATCAGCAAGCAGTACCGCAATCGATGCAAATAATTTTTTCCAATCCAATGGCGGTACTCATAGATCTCTCACTGTAACACACAAGGAGGTACAGGCTTTTAAAGACGAAAAAACCCCCTGGTCGGACGGACATTATGCTACCAGAAAGGATTACAAGCCGAATTCTTGTCCTACCAATATGGCAAGCTTATCCATAGGTAGAAACAGTGTTTCCGCATTTAATGATGGTATTTACAAGGTGATCACATCGAAACTCAGCTTGGTATCCGTCTTAAAGCGTGAAAAAAGTGCTTTTGCTGATGGACAAGAAATTGTACAAGTAGACTGCAATCTGAATATTGTTTCTAGTTACACTTAAGGTATTCTGAGAATCTCAGATGATATTTCTACATTGATTGCTGATAAACTTTAAGCACTAAATTCCTTTTACAAAAGATAATTACGAAGCAAGCAAAAAGGAGCATGAATAAATCTTTGGGGCAATTGTACAAAGCCTCTCTTTTTGGCCTGAGCACTATCACTCCTTTCTGTGTGTTTTACAACAATATCAGCCATACCGCCTTTTCTAAAGCGAGGTTCATAATAGGTATACAATGAAAAACTGCTGTTGGTTGCTAGTAAAAAGCTTATTATACTGTAATGTTTAAGAATTCACCGAACTATTGGTTCTATAATGCGAAAATGGACAAGAACTCTTTTTGGGTAAATAAGATTACGACAGTGACAAATTAAGCTAACAAACTTCATTTGCACGTTTTTAAATATGAGACGGGTGAAATATCAAAACTGGTACTATGTGCTATAATCTGCAAATACAGTAAGGGACAAAATCAGTCCGTTTTTGGCTTTTTCGCAATGCCTCGCCAGGAATTAAACTTAGGGCTCCGCTTTGCTGACATTAACTTTGCACGCAAACTAGACAAAATTATTGGTGTAGCCTAATTGCTTCTACCACCATTTCCTCTGTAGTTATGGCGGAAAAAGTAATTTTCCGTGATTGTTGCTAACGCCCGATTTTGCATTAGACACCATATCTCCAGAAACAATCATTGGATTGACTTGCAATTTAGTTTGGTACGTCTTATGACGTCAGTGAACGCTTACGCGTTCTCATATTTTAGCTCCTTTTATTTTTTTTACATTTTTTCTTTTTCCCCATTTACCTCATCTCAGATTAGCCAAACACACCAGGACAGCAAAGAATGCCGACAAACATGTCCAAATTGAAAACATGTTGAACCACTCCATTCCATGGGATATAATTCAAAAAAACGTAAGCTGCGGAAAGTCCATGATTCGAAGAATTTCAAGGAAAACCAAGATGCAGTCAAAAAATAGCACAGGTAGACATCGTTTACTCACACCTAGGGAGGAAACCAAAGAAGCTAGAGATATAAGACTAGGCTTACCTAAAAGCGCAGCTGATGCCTCCTTTCGCGTTAAAAAACCAGATCGATCAGTCAATCCAAAAATAATTACTCGTACTTTCAAACACAAAGGTCTAAAATCGACTAAAAAAAAGACGGCACTTCCACTTAATTAATGACAGGCAAAAGGCACGATATGATTGGGCAAAGGCTCATAAAGACTAATCCGAGACTGATTGGGAACGCATTGTGTTTTCTGATGAGACAAAGATCCAAAAAAGAGGGTCTAATGGTCTAGAATACGCTTGGAAAGAGGATAATGCACCTTTTCGAGACCATCACTACAAAAAGAAACATGCTTATGGAGGAGGCGGGATCATGCTTTGGAGTTGCATAACTATACATGGAGGGGGCTACATGTTCTGGCTACAAAGTAATGTAAATGGTGAGCTATACACATCAGTACTTGAGGAGGAATACAAGGAAACATTGAAGTATTATGGCCTGCAAAGTAGGGACGTGATCTTTCAACAACATAATGCAAGCATCCATTGTGCTTCAGCTCCTTCAAAATGGTTCCAAAAGAACAAGATTAAGCTTCTGAGTTGGTCAGCATACTCTCCTGGCCTTAACCCAATTGAAAACGCATGGGCCATGCTTAAAAAGATGGAACAGATGACAAGACCACCTTCTTCTGTGGTTGAGACTGATCAAGCATTTTTTGACTGGGTTTCGAAGCTTTGGTATGACCTAACAACTCCAGAGTACTGTAGAAACCTTATTCACTCTATGCCCCGTCGATTTCGGGGCGTAATCCAGCGTAAGGGCCGCGGTACAAAGTACTAATCGAAATTCAAAAAAATAAAAATACATTATTTTCAATATATCTTCTTATAACATGTCAGAAAATAAAAAATACCATTTCCGACAAACATTGTCAGATTTGTTGAAGGAAGAGACAAATTTTTCGTCAGCAAAGCGGAGCTCTAAGCTTAATTCCCGGCGAGGCATTGCGAAAAAACCAAAAAACGGACTGATTTTGTCCCTTACTGTAGAAGAACATAGGGTGGATTAGAATAGTGAAACCATCCATAATAGCATGCATATGTAACCACAAGGCGCAGGTATATAATGAATCGTAACTTCGAGTACCAATTTCCGAGTTGTAACCACGAGTGTTAATTTCCGAGTTGTAACCACGAATGCTAATTTCCGAGTTGTAACCATGTGCATATTTGAGTATGTGATATGTGAAACAATGTGTTTAATTGCATTTCAAATATCTATATAAAGAGACATGCCTTTTTTCTTTTTTTCTTCTTTATTTTATCTACTTAACATGCTTCGTCGCAACTCATCTGCTTCTGTCCATTCAAACAACGGTGCCACTCCTCGTAGGGGCGGTCGAGTATCTGGTCAAGTAGTTTCAAGCTACAGGTCTTATGTTCCTCCTGCTGGTGACCGTGTCCTTGAAGCGCAAATAATTGTTAGTCCCGAAAGAGCATGGGAGTAAGTTAATTATAATCAAAAATGTTACATTGCGATAGTGGGATTTATTTTCTTACTGACCCTTTACCTTTTTTTTGCAGTCATCTTTTATCCGCAAACAACGCCTTTCATAGAACCAATGTACAGTGGCTACCAAAACCGTTCGCACAAAACGTACTTTTTCCTTTCTGAATCTTTTGTGACCTATTGCGCATAAAAGATACCATATCTAATACATATTTCCTAAGAGTACAAACTCTTGGCTTTCTGATGAAGTATAAAATGTCACCCTATGCGCACCCTAACTCGTACTACGGAGAATCAAAACTCAAAGGCACATTCGAACGGTTCTGGGGCCACATATTTTAAAAGCGAAATGAATTAAAATAAGTTTATTTAATATCCAATATACAAGCCATCAGCATCAATAACTGCACGACATCGATCGGGCATACTTTTAATAAACCTTTGGCATTCTTCAGCCGTGATTTGGTACCAAGTGTGTCCTATACGATCCCATAGCTCATGTATACCACATGGAGGGCAGTCATAATTTTTAAACAGCCGTCTTTTAAGTAATTGCCACATGTTTTCAATTGGGTTCAAGTCCGGTGATTGTGGTGGCCATTTCATTACATAAAACTCTTGCTCATTTAGCCATTTTGATACGACTTTAGCTGTATGTTTGGGGTACAATGTCCTGCATAAAGATAAATTTACTCGTAGATTTCCACTTCTCC
>NW_027137905.1:0-5641 GCF_000149305.1 Rhizopus delemar RA 99-880 | reverse complement strand
TCTAGCCTTCTTTCAATCTACCCATTTCTTTCTAGTTTGCTGTAAAATTTTATAATACACTAGTGCATTCCACATAGCTTTTAAAAAATATATAAACCTTGCCTAATTTGTATCTCTCTATGAATTTCACTTCTTATTTTTACCCTATCTATTTTAACAAAGTACCAGCACTCTATGCCCAAAAAAGTCAGCAACGATAAAAGAGAAGCTGTGAAATCTGGAATACGCTCAGGTCGTACGACAATGGATATTTCTAGAACAACAGGAGTCTCTAAATGGACGATCAACAGGATAAGAAAGGAAGAAAAGAACATCAAGGCTCGTAACCGTGGTGGTCGACCGGTCGTAGTTAAAAAAATAACTAATGCAATCATCCGTCTAAAGTTTCGACAAGGACTCTTACGCACAGCTTCTGATGCTCAGCTCTTTTTGAGGTCCTTAGGATACAGTATTAGCAAACGGTCGGTCAGAAGGCTTCTTAGAAAGATAGGCTTCAAGTCTGGAATTAAGAAGTACAAGCCTTTCATCAGCTATACAAACCAGAAAAAGCGATTGAAGTAGTGTCGCGACAAAGCATCATGGACTGTAGAGGACTGGAAGTCTGTGATCTTCAGCGATGAGACCAAAATCAATGTTTGGGGTGCCGATGGTATACGCTACTATTGGAAGCAAGTCGATCAACCTTCGCGATCATTTCATGTTAATCAAACGGATCTATGAAAGATTTACCGTCCATCTACTATAAATATATATACAAACTCCGCAAGCGGAGTTTGGTATGCTTAATATGGTAATTGGGGTCACAGAACACGATTACATCATTTTTAAGCGGAGTTTATTAAGCCAAAATTGGCCAATTGCGAGATCTACTAAGAACAGTCATTTTTTCTTCCTTGTTCATTACTTCACTCAAGAGGGATGACAAGTAGAAGGTCATTAAAAAAGTCCGGACCGAGATACGACTTCTGCAGGTCGAGAAAAACAGCTCCAAAAACCAAAAATTGTATGACAAAAAGGATTGCGAAACGAGAATCGGCAAATCAACATTTGTGGTTATTGGGTTTTGCTAATGGCTTCTCATTCTAAAGGCGTTGGTTCGATTCCCGGTGGACGCTCAGCAAACATAGTCTACTTTTTGCATTATTTTTGGGTCTAAGTAACTTATTTTTTTTTTGGAAATATCAAAAGTTTTCGGAAAACTTTTATCGGTTCTGTATGGTAAAACGAATTCTCGTTGCGGAGATGCTGCCTATCTATCGGCTGATTTCGGACAGATAACAAAACATGTAAAAAAAATATAAAAAGGCCTGTTATTTCTGTTTTTTTTTCTTTCCTTCATCTTTTTATCAGTTTTATCAATCTCCAATGTCTTCTAACGCTGCTAACAACATGCCAACTCTTGCATACATCGCTGAAAGAACTATGACGGCTGAATGTACATTGAAGTAAGTTTATTTTTTAAGTGGGAGGGAAAATAACTAAAGGCAACTGGTAAAAGTTACTTGAAGGAGAACGGTGCCTTTTTTTCATCGCGCAAGTGCAAGGAAGGCTCCGAAATGCGCTTGAACCAGTCCAGCAGGGATGGATTCTTTTGGCGATGCGGCTCAACCACCTGTGCGTGCGGTCGTAGCCGTATTTCTTACCTGGATGGATCCTTCTTTCAAGGTCGCAAGTCAATTATCCATCAAACACTGTTAGTAGTGTATCTCTTTCTGCTGCAAGTTCCAAACGGAACAATATCTACCATGACTGGACTTAGCCTGCCAACTGTCCGCAGCATTGTCAAAGATATCTATCAAGTAATGGAGGCAGATCTTCGAATTGAAGATGTTCAAGTTGGTACGTGATGCTTTGTTGATATCAGAGTATGTAATTAATTAGTCATACTTAGGTGGGGTTGGCAGTAATGGACAGTCAATTGTTGTTGAAATAGATGAGAGCAAATTTGGTAAAAGAAAGTACAATAAGGGAAAGAGGGTAGACGGTGTTTGGGTTGTTGGAGGTGTAGAGCGCACGCCCGAACGTAAGGTGTTCTTGCTGACGGTACCTAACCGCAACCAAAATACCTTGAAGCTCATAATCGATACTTTTGCTAAGGATGGTAACATTTGAAATATGTATATACTTGATGATCAGTGCACCTAACCCTTGTTTACAGGCTCACTTGTCATGGTAGACTGCTGGAAAGGCCATAAGGGGATTGACAGCGATCCAAGCCGAAATTTAGTTGTTCAAACGGTCAATCACTCCAAAGCATTTCGCGATCCAAAGACAGGTGCCTGCACTAACACAATAGAAGGTACATACTTGTGTAGATCATAGAATTCTTAAACAATGCTAACAACCTGCTATTAGGTACTTGGAATGGTATCAAACGAGGAGTGACCAGCCGTCATCGCACAGCATCGATGATGCCATGGAAATTAGTGGAATTCATCTGGCGAAGAAAACATGCTGGCAATCACTGGAAGGCAATGCTTGCTTGCTTTTCGCAAGTGTCGTTCACCAGAGCAGGCATTGCCGACCAAGGTCCATTGGTATCGTTGCTCACAACCGTCTTTGAAGATGCCACTGGTGATCAGGGCGATGAAGAGCCATTTATTTTTATCTCAGATGACGATTCCGATAGCGAATCTGATGAAAATGATACCTCAGCACCTAGTACGCCCGTAAAAAAACTCCGAAGTGCTTAAAATAAATATAGAAATTTTTCATTGATAACTATAAAAATCAGGGCCTATAGCGCCTGTTTTCTTTCCTAATTATTTCCCGCATATTACCATTTTTGGAAATTAATGTTACATTGTCTAAAAATAGATGACCCAGGCTTTCGAATGATGTATAGCATACGTCTGTACGCTCAATTTTAGCGCCGCTATAGGCTTCCAAAGAGATGGACGGTAAATCTTTCATTTAGCCTAATCAAACAATGAAGCATGGCGGCGGATCTGTTATGCTTTGGGGCTGTATTACATCTCGAGGACCAGGATATGCTTGTCGAGTATATGATGGCACAATGAATTCAAAATTATACACCCATATTTTGTCTACTACGTATCAAGAAAGCCTAGCATATTATGGTTTGAAACATTGTGATGTTTTGTTTCAACATGACAATGACCCAAAGCACAAGTCAAGGCATACCACTAACTGGTTATCTGATAATGGGATATCGGTATTAAAAGATTGGCCGCCACAAAGTCCCGATCTAAATCCTATTGAACATGTTTGGCGACAGTTAAAGTCAAAGCTGTCTCAATACGATACCACACCAAGAAGCATAGACGATCTCTGGAAAAGAATTGATAAAGAGTGGAACTCTTTTACTGAAAGTGATATGCAGCCATACTATGAAAGCATGCCAAAACGAATTGCTGCTGTTATCAAAAGACGAGGCAATTATACGAACTTTTAGGTTTTAATCACTTTTATGGTTTTTTTTAAAAATATCTATTCTTATAAATAAAGGCTTGGTTCTCCCTCATTTTTGGCAATGCAATGATTAAACTTTGCACAATTTGCAACATTTAGTACGCCTTCCATCTGATATAGTTTCATAGATATTGCAACTGTAATGAGCAAGTAATGGTAGCTTATAGCTGAAAAAAAGTTTTGTGCACCAGTTTTGTCCGCTACTGTATGAGGCACCACCAACTAGTATGCATGAGCTATGGGAGCGTATAGGTCAGACCTGGTATGCCATTTCCAAAGAAGAATGCCAAAAATACATCGAAAGTATGCCGAAAAGGTGTGCTGCAGCTATTAAAGCAAAAGGTCGTTGGACTAAATATTAATTTTTTTAAATAAAGTGTGTAAAAATGTTGACTTATTAATGCCGTCAAAACTGGTCGCATGTACCGTCGGACTTTAAGTGCCAATTACTACCAGTATACTGGCTCTACTGTGATGTCTGTGTTACCATATAATTGTCCAGAGTTTGCTCTTTCGAATGAACTATATTTCATTGCTATAGACTAAGAAATGAAGAAGAAGATAGTGCGTATAGGCAAAATATGAAAACATGCGACCAGTTTTGACGGCCACTGTATGAGCTTTAACAGTGATACAATGAAGATATTTGGCTTCAAGGGACTCGACTTGTTGTTGATGTTTAGTAAAATAGTAATAGTAATAAAAGAGATTTGCGTTGAATGATATTTATTTAAAAATAATCAAAAGTAAAGTACAGTAGGTCACAAAACTGCTGCAAGGAATTGCAAAATTCAGGTTTTACAGCTGGTTGTCCATGGGTACTGCACCAAACTATCTCAAACCTTGACTGTTTGTACCTCAATAGAAAGTGCATTTATTCGTCGATTATCGGATATGGGCAATGGTTATTGGTGGAATTTGAGATCGCTAAAGGTAGTATTATGAACATCCGACATTTTTTACTTGTTCAGATATGTTTGAAATGACGAATTTTAATACGACCCAACCGGTTGCTATCATAATTTTTCACATTCTTGACATGATTAGAATGATGCCAGTATATAAAAGCGCTTACAATTCCTTTATTTTAAATTTTATATTCCCTTATTTAAATTATTTCTCTTTTTTACCCTATCGTCAATCGCATGCCTAAACGGCTGTCAGAGGAGATAATAAACGATCACAAACAGGCATTAACCGCATCCACATCAATGTATGATATTTCCAAGGAGCCTGGATTACATTAATCAACTGTTAGTAGATACTCTAGACGGCTGTTTTCAAGTAGGACAGTAAACACAGGTGGTAGACCTACAGTAGTCTCCAAAGTGACGAAGCGATTAATCAAAAGAAAAGTCATGGAATGGGTTCTAAAGGCTTCTAAAGAGGTGTACCGGGAGCTGGTTGGATTTGGCTATGATATCTCATACCAGTCAGAAATTAACGTACTGAAATCAATGGAGTTCCATTTTCTGATAGAAAAAAAGAAGCCATTTCAGACAAAAACGCATACGTAGCATCAGTTAGAACGGGTCAAGGAGCATCAGGATTAGGCAATGAGTGACTGACAGCAAACAGTGTACTTTAATGAGACCAAGCTCAGCGTATAGGGCTTTGATGATGCTGATCACTATTGGAAACGGCCAAGTGACCTTTTTCAACATCATGACCTGCATTTTGTAATCCAGCATGAAGCTAGCAAATTGATGTCCTGGTGTTGTATAACCTCTGAAGGACCAGGATATGCTTGCTAAATTTACGATGGAAACTTGAACTCGGGTGTTTACCAGCATATTTTGAACACTACGCTTCGTGATACTATGAAGCACTACAATTTCGACTGGTCCAACATTTAGTTTTAGCATGATAATAACACAAAGCACAAGGCATAATCTACAGTAGCCTAGTTATGTAGTCACCAAGAGAGCTATATTAACGATTGGCCAGCTTCGATCCCCGACTTAAATTCAATCGAGCACGTAGGACATCAATTGAAGTTGAAATTCAACTATTACGAATATAGAGCAAAGAACATGGATGTGTTTTGGGAATGAGTTGATGAAATATGAAATGACTTCCATAAAGATCTTTGCCAAGGTCATGTAGATAACATTCCGGAAAGAACTCAAGAGATTATTAATAGAAAAGGAGGTTCAACTAAATATTAATAAATAAATTCATTCCGTTCAAATTTTCGTTTTCCAAATTT
>NW_027137906.1:0-5507 GCF_000149305.1 Rhizopus delemar RA 99-880 | reverse complement strand
AGCAATATCTCCATGATATATTCCATGAAGGTATTATTCAAGAGATACTGCATGATCATGACTACGTAGCCGAGTTGTCTGAGTGGCATTATAAATTGCCGATACTCCTAGAAAAAAATATCGCAGTCAACAACTTGAACCTCGACCTTGGTCTTTATGATCAATACATAGACCTAGTTAACAAAGTGAATTATCATTGGGACCATGCTGTGCTCTACGTAGGCTGCTATGGCTTGACTGATGCTTTGGTAGAGCCTTTTGTGAACTTGCTTATGCATGAAGTTCTATCAAAGTTCTCAAAATGGGACAAATACTGCAAAAATAAAGAATCCTACCAAAAACTTATGGCATATGGTTCAAACTTTTTTCGCGACAAGGAGTATCTGAAGGATATTTTGAAGGTATCATCTTAAACATTTGATTACTTTTTTAGCTAAATCTTTGAAAGGATGGTCATTATACCTTAGCAAAAACCCCTCATGTAAGAAGACAAATAGAGGACCTACTCCTTCCTGGCTATTGTCAAGTATTAGAAAATCCTGAGTCCGTTGCTTTTCAACACGCATCAAGCCCATGGAAATTGTTACAGGCTCGGGCATGCTATATTACGCTATGCATAAACAATCCACATTTAAAATCAGACCTCATCAGACTTCGTCAAGCAATGCTCAACCATATATATGACAAGTTTATGTTTATCCCAAAAATTGCAAAGGACAGAATCTGGACTGTAAGCAAAGGTCTACTCTTTTATGAAATTTAATGTCCTTTATGTATATTATGTATCCTATGTCTTTTTATGCTTTTTTATTTTTTTATGTTCAGTATGCAATAAATATCCATCAATATGTATTATTCCTTCTTTTAAATTCTTCATTGTCCCTTTGGTTTATAGCGATTTTTTGATCTAACGAAACATCTTGCTAGTCACTGTGTAGCTGGCATCGTGTATTAAGCGAAGAACGTTGTTATTGTTTGTAGTTAAAACTGTTATTTGCTTGAAGAGCCATTGGATGTAAGTGCATTCTACTATGCCGTTTAATTATAATGTGCTCTCATGAATTGGAAAAGACAAAAATGAACTATTATAAAGCGACCAATTGTATCAAAAATATAGTGAACTGTGCTATCCCACGTTATGTAAGATTGTAAGTATCTAACTTTTGACATTGCAATACGTTTCTGGTCTGGGAGAAGCTGTTGTAATCGCGGTTGTGTCTATACAACGCTGTCAATAGTAGGTGAAAGAATATGAGCAACTTTTTTCTAGTAAGTACATTTTGCACTGTATCAAAAAGTCCATATCACCTGTCGATTTGAGACTTTCGCGACATATCTCTAAGGCTGCATATCCCGCTATAGTAAAGATTCATGTGTTAACTCTGAGAACTGAGGAGGGGACAAGGATGCAAATTTAAAAATTTGGCCTTGACTTGCATAAATTATGACTGGCGACTATGCGCTTACATTTAAACCACCAAAGGATATCATGGAAGGCAACATAATATACTTGACTAAGACTGTGAGCATCTTCCGTTACATATACAAGCCAGTGCAACTTCAGAAGTCCTTTTCCTTTTTGATTGTTTAATTTTTCATTTTGTTCTTTATCGGTATGTCAAAATCTATATCAATGGATAAACAATTCAACATAAAAGCTGCACTACTAGACAGTCGAAGCTATATGATATTGCACATGAGCATCGTGTGCATTTCAGTAAACTTAAAGGATATACGTGACAGCTTTTTTCAAAAAAGTCATATCTGTAGAGTAGTAAACATAGTTTTGACGTTGGTGCTGTAAAGGAGTATACTAAGTTATACGTCAATACCAGCCATCTTACTCTATCTTATAATGAAGAACAGTAGTCAAAGATTAAGCTAGGATTGACAAAGCTACGTGTTTCCAAGTATAGAGTGATATGATCAGTGTTTGTCATCTTAAAGAGACTAGCCAATTGTTAACTCTAAAAGTAAGTAGTCGAAAGATAGCTGACTGGTTATTATCTCTACTGTTTAACTTCAGATGTATATATTAAATCATTGACAAGCTTTTAGCTTAACCATTTATTCTTCAGCATGACATCGCTATCGAGTCTATATCTTCTATATGAATACTTACAAAGTACACAAGCAGATGCGACCTTTTATTTACAAATTGTGGTACTTTCGTAGTATAAAGAGTTCTAAAACAAAGAAGAATGACTAATGCTTTATATGGCTGGTATTTCTTTTTTATTTAAGCTTTTTATGCCATTTTCGGATTAAAACATGGACAGCCACTTTTACATTAAAAATGTGCTATATTTTATACTATATAAAAGCCATCACTTCTTGTAGACAATGACAATGAACTTAAGCAACTGTGAGTACTAAATTTCAGCAGTAGGTAGAAATTTGTAATCACTCCAATATGTTAAGTTTGAGTACATAGGATTTAACACCGAGCCCAACTTGTTCTTATACCAATTCATCTTGCTCACTTCTACTGTCTTTTGACATATTATTAAGACACAGTGCTGTTGCTTTGGATTGTAGATTTACAAATAAGTTTAGATGATGATAGGTCTTCCTAGTCTATAACTAATTTTGACAACGAAGTTTGGCTTTGGCGACAGCAACTTACTCTTAAAATCAGCCTATACTGTTTTTTATTCATGCCTAAAATGCTTCAATCATAGCTAACTCTTATCGCCTTAACTTTCTAATCAGCCCAGATTACTCCTTATCACCTTAAAATCGATCTTTGATAAAAATATTAATCTCTTAGAATCAATGCTCTGCTCATGATCCTTTACGTACGACATTTTTTGGTGGTAAAGGCACGTACCCATCAATGTTCCCTGGTATGTCATGAAGATAATAACTAACATGTTTATATTATATTAACACTATTTCCCAATCTTTGGATAACATGTTTTAAGCCTTTAATTGAACTACTGATCAGGTTCTAACAATTCAACATATGCAAGCAAACTCGATTACTTTTATTAAGCTTACACATGCAGTATTTAGCATTGTAGCAATTATTTCCTTTTAGCTTTTAAGTTCATGTAGCATTATGCAGCTAATAATGTACAAAGATGCATATACTTAGACAAGTACACATCTTTCCCTAGCCAAGAAGGCTAGACAAAACCCTTGATACAAAAGACTGTCGTTTTCTACTGCTTATCAGGCAATCCTCAAGGTAAAATTAATTCACCAAAGGACATTACGTTGTGTTCTGCTTCAGGGGCTTGATCATTGCACCTTCAATCTTTTTATAGTAAGGAATACAGATCCCTATCTTCTAAACTAACATAAATTCTGGCTATGTAGCTAATTGATACTATTAAAGCTACCTAAGCTAAAGCATAGTGATGTATTTGGGTATATAACAACATAGAATACTTGGAATTTCCATGTCCCACTCCCAATAAAATACCGCCTAGACCGCATCCTGCCTGTCTTCCTTTTTATGAGAAAAAAGGTGAAACTGCAATTAATCCTTAAATTTAATGCAAAGGAAACATTTTTTTCAACGGCACTTTTGTCAAGCTCATAAATTTAAGCTTCGGGATGATTTAAATCTATTTTAGCCCCTTATATGAACCAATAAGACATTACCGGATATTGATTATTTATTTTTTAGTAAAGTCATCGGTCCATAGAGAAATCCACAAAACTGCATTTATCTCTACGTCTATGCATGTGAAATGCATAAAGCTTACACCAAACGATAGAGAAAAAAATTAGCTTTTTGGCAGTATGCTTTTTGCAAAAAAGAAAAAAAATTTCGCAAAGATATTTAAAGTTTTGCTCAGATTTCTACTTTCTGAGTTTAAATTGCTTTCACAACAGAGCAACATTGCCAGTTCTCAGTGGAAAAGCAGTTATCAAGGTGTTGGATTTATTCTTAATCATTCATGCTGGCTTGCAAACCCATAACTTTATTGCTTAGAACACTTTAGATATAGTTTCGCCTGTTATATACGCCCACAACACATCGCCGAACATTGATTATTTATTTTTTAGTAAAGTCATCGGTCCATAGAGAAATCCACAAAACTGCATTTATCTCTACGTCTATGCATGTGAAATGCATAAAGCTTACACCAAACGATAGAGAAAAAAATTAGCTTATTGGCAGTATGCTTTTTGCAAAAAAGAAAAAGATTTTCGCGAAGTTATTTAAATTCTTGCTCAATTTTTTATTTTCTGATATTAAACTTTTTTAATTTCAGAAAAGCTCCACTAGCCTTTAGCAGAAAAGCTGCTGTCAAGATATTAAGCTTACTATTCGTCACTTACGCTGGTTTTGAAACATTCACGTAAAAGTTTATAAAGCTCCCTATAAATTAATGTAACATGAAAGGTGTTTTGTTAATTAACATAGAAGAAATCGGTGCCTAAACAAAGGAAGGCAACAAAATAATTTCTTTTTCTTGCTCTCTATTTTTGTTTTATGAAATGACTAAACGCCAAAGGCACAAAAAGTAAAAAGGAAAGCTCAAGCACTGGTCAAATGTAAGTTCATAATAACAAAAATAATAACGAAGTCTAATGTCGATTCCTTTTTTTTTTTCTTTTACATTAGGAATTCCTAGTGAAACACATTTGAATGACAAGCGTGAACCTCATGCGCAAAGTTATTCTTTCAGGCATGATGAAATTATAGTAATATTAAGCTTATATTGCTAAAAAGGCCTTTTTGGTAAAGAAAGTTGTCATTGCTAACATCTCTAATGGCTAAAGACTAATGGCTAATGGCTCATGACTAATGGTTAATAGCTATCTACATCCATGTACAAACACAAGGTAAGCAATTGACTAGCATAAGCTTAAGAATATACAGTAGCGGACAAAACTGGTGCACAAAACTTTTTTTCAGCTATAAGCTACCATTACTTGCTCATTACAGTTGCAATATCTATGAAACTATATCAGATGGAAGGCGTACTAAATGTTGCAAATTGTGCAAAGTTTAATCATTGCATTGCCAAAAATGAGGGAGAACCAAGCCTTTATTTATAAGAATAGATATTTTTAAAAAAAACCATAAAAGTGATTAAAACCTAAAAGTTCGTATAATTGCCTCGTCTTTTGATAACAGCAGCAATTCGTTTTGGCATGCTTTCATAGTATGGCTGCATATCACTTTCAGTAAAAGAGTTCCAATCTTTATCGATTCTTTTCCAGAGATCGTCCATGCTTCTTGGTGTGGTATCGTATTGAGACAGCTTTGACTTTAACTGTCGCCAAACATATTCAATAGGATTTAGATCGGGACTGTGTGGCGGCCAATCTTTTAATACCGATATCCCATTATCAGATAACCAGTTAGTGGTATGCCTTGACTTGTGCTTTGGGTCATTGTCATGTTGAAACAAAACATCACAATGTTTCAAACCATAATATGCTAGGCTTTCTTGATACGTAGTAGACAAAATATGGGTGCATAATTTTGAATTCATTGTGCCATCATATACTCGATAAGCATATCCTGGTCCTCGAGATGTAATACA
>NW_027137907.1:0-4433 GCF_000149305.1 Rhizopus delemar RA 99-880 | reverse complement strand
TTCATTGTTTGATTAACATGAAAGGATCGCCAAGGTTGATCGACTTGCTTCCAATAGTAGCGTATACCATCGGCACCCCAAACATTGATTTTGGTCTCATCGCTGAAGATCACAGACTTCCAGTCCTCCACAGTCCATGATGCTTTGTCGCGACACCACTTCAATCGCTTTTTCTGGTTTGTATAGCTGATGAAAGGCTTGTACTTCTTAATTCCAGACTTGAAGCCTATCTTTCTAAGAAGCCTTCTGACCGACCGTTTGCTAATACTGTATCCTAAGGACCTCAAAAAGAGCTGAGCATCAGAAGCTGTGCGTAAGAGTCCTTGTCGAAACTTTAGACGGATGATTGCATTAGTTATTTTTTTAACTACGACCGGTCGACCACCACGGTTACGAGCCTTGATGTTCTTTTCTTCCTTTCTTATCCTGTTGATCGTCCATTTAGAGACTCCTGTTGTTCTAGAAATATCCATTGTCGTACGACCTGAGCGTATTCCAGATTTCATAGCTTCTCTTTTATCGTTGCTGATTTTTTTGGGCATAGAGTGCTGGTACTTTGTTAAAATGGATAGGGTAAAAATAAGAAGTGAAATTCATAGAGAGATACAAATTAGGCAAGGGTTTATATATTTTTTAAAAGCTATTGGAATGCACTAGTGTATTATAAAATTTTACAGCAAACTAGAAAGAAATGGGTAGATTTGAAAGAAGGCTAGACAAGTACTACATTTTTGGCGAAAATTGAAATATTCAAAAAATCACTAAAAATGACCTTATTCCTGAAGGATGTCCGGCACAGTTCCGGTTTACCTAGCATAATGCATATTTTAGACTGCCTTTCAGATGGTATATGCCACAAATGTCGCAGACATATAGCGGAGATGCAATGCTGATTTTAATTTTTGTGCACCAGTTTTGTCCGCTACTGTATATGAATATTTTTTTTTTCTTTTTAGCTTTTCTTATTTTTTTCAACTTTTTTCATTTTTCGACTTTTTCCAATTTTCGACTTTTTCATATTTTGACTTCTTTCACTTTTGCTTCGTGTGACCTCTTTATTCACTATTATTGTCACAACATCTTCATAATCATAGCTACACTATAGTTTCGTCCCAACACTATTGTAATTTTCTTTAATATATTGCTTGTTTGCGGGTTTAGGTTTTTAAGTATGTAAGTTTTGTCGATAGTGACCACCAGATCTTGTTAATAGAAGATCAAACTTGTTAGAATAGGTTAAACTCTTGAGGTTTAGGAATAGGTTTACAATGAAGATTATTGACTTCAAGGGACTTCAGTATTTTAAAATAGAACACAGACCAAAGGGTTTCAATTGAACGCTTGATGGATTTATTGTTTTATAAAATAAAGAAAATATAAAAAGAATATAAAATTCAAAAGTAAAGTGAAGTGAAGTGAAGTGAAAATAGGGATAAGATATAAGGGTATTTATATGTTTTTGGTTTTTATAATTTTATGTTGTTTTTGGTTTTCAAGCAAAAGAGTTGATACTCCGTTTTCAAATAGGTTGTTATGCTGTAATGATTTGGTTTATAGTAGTTTCTCTGTTTGGGAGTGTTGAGTTAAGGTTTAAATAAACAGATTTGAGTGTAATTGATATAAGAGTTGCTTTAATATGAGTCAGATTTGGCTTGATTCGCTTGTTATAGTGACCACCAGATCTTATAAAGTTGATCAGACTGTTTTGATAAAGGTAAAATAAAAAAAAAGATAAAAAGATAAAATAAAAGGGGGTTTTACAATGAAGTATGATAGCTTCAAGGGACTTCTTGTTCTTGATGTTAAATAAAATAAGAGATAATTTGCCTCTTAAAAGAATATTTATTTGATAAAAAGAAAAAGTAAAATAAGAAGTGAAGTATTTTTGGTGATTATTATTTGGAGTTATTTATATGTTTTTGGATTTTATGCTTTTGTTCTGTTTTTGGTATTTTGGGTGGTTGTTATAACATAAGAGGCGGTTGTTGTATAGTGTAAGGTGGTCGTTGCAAACTGTAAGGCGTTCGTTATAAACTGCAACGATTTAAATTCCGCCGTTTTGTTCTTGCGTGTTACAATGCAAAAGTTCATTTTCTTACTGGCGTGGTACTAAAAAAAACTTGACTGTATATCTTTCACTATAAAAAGACTATTCGTGATCAAACACGGCAAAAGACAAAACAAAAAAGATACAAATAATAATGAATAGTAAGCTACATCGTAGCATCTGGTTGTTTCGATCAACCGACCTCCGGGTTATGAGCCCGGCGCGCTGCCACTGCGCTAAGATGCTTTTATGTTTGTGATATGTGCTATGTTGGTCAGGACCGCCTCTTTTTTCCAAATGAACACTGCACCCAAACCCTATATTCTAAATTATTATACATCGGGTATTTTAACAGTGAAACATCGTGTAAAATAATACGAAATTGAATTTTCAGAATAGAGATGTAATTTTTGTACCAAAAAAAAGCTAGAAAAAAGTATATACTATATCTGTAAAGATATACAGTGGGTCAAAAAACTGCACCAACGCAACTCAGTTTTTCGGAAATACCAGTATAGCTCTGTCAGTTTAAAAGTAAACATTACGAAACTTGGAACAAAACGAGTTACTACTGTTACTATTTATTGACAAAAGTTTCAAGGTCAGATGCGGAGTATTGATTTAAAGAGCACTCAGCAAAAAGAGGAGGTCGGTTGGTGCAGTTTTTTGACTTTTTTAATATTAGTGGATCCACCCTTCTTTGCTAAGACTGCTTGCATTCTGTCTGGCATACTGTGTATATATTTGATGCATTGTTCCTTAGTAAACGAATTCCATTCATTTTCGACTCTTTGCCACAATTCATGGATGCTGGTCGCCCTATTATCATACATGCTCAGCTTTAACTTCAAGTGATGCCATATATGTTCAATAGGATTAAGATCTGGACTTTGTGATGGCCAATCGTCAATGTAAATCATGCCACTATCCTTCATCCATTGTGTTGTGGACTTTGATCGATGTTTGGGATCATTATCGTGCTGAAATACCGACGTTTCCCAGTTCAGACCATAGTACTCCATAGTGTCTTTTAGACTTGTACCAAGGATTTCTTGGTATTCCTCTGAATTCATGGTGCCATCATAGATCTGACATGCGTATCCAGGTCCTTCGCTGGTTATACAACTCCCTAACATGAGACCACCGCCTCCATGCTTCACAGTAACGTCGATATGCTGAGGCTGTAAATGATCACATTTTCTTTTCCAGTAATACTTGCAACCATCAGAGCCCCAAATGTTGATTTTCGTCTCATCAGAAAAGATGACACGTCGCCAATCATGTACTGTCCAATATTGATGCTTTTTAGCCCATACTAATCGAGCCTTCTTGTGCTTTTCAGTCAATAATGGCTTTTCTTTTTGATCTCAGCATAAATTTCAACTGAATGTAAGACATTAATTGCCGATTGATACGAAATAGGGTGTCCAAGCTCCTCCAACTTCATTTGCACATCCTTGGCAGCCTTCAAACAACCTGTGAGCACTTGTCTCTTGATGTATGGACGTGTTGACTCTGCCACAATGCTCGGTCTACCTCCTCTTTTACGTATTCTATCGTGTATCCACTTATTTGCATACCTATTGACGGTATTTCTATGCACTCCAACTCGTTTCCCAATGACTGCAGGATCAACACTGTTCTCTAATAATACTTTGATACTGTTTTGAATATCGGATGGAAGCTTTTTGGGCATTTCTAATAATGGATAGATACTGACGATGTACAATGGGTTTGGGTAAAGCAGGAAAGAAAAAAAAAGAAAACAATTGCAAAAAAAACTTTATTTTCAGGTCCCCAGTGTGACTAAGCATCAGCAAAATTCGATTAAATTTGCTGGAATAGTCTCAGTCCGGACATATGATATCAAATACCTTTTCATTTTAAAAGTCAAAAAACTGCACCAACCGACCTCCTCTTTTTGCTGAGTGCTCTTTAAATCAATACTCCGCATCTGACCTTGAAACTTTTGTCAATAAATAGTAACAGTAGTAACTCGTTTTGTTCCAAGTTTCGTAATGTTTACTTTTAAACTGACAGAGCTATACTGGTATTTCCGAAAAACTGAGTTGCGTTGGTGCAGTTTTTTGACCCACTGTATGCCAACAAGTTTTCTCCTGGTAGAGTAACAGCAAACCCTGGTAGAAAGGCTGTTTTAAGTGTTACCACCAAGTCTTATATACGTAAGCAGATTATTAATGGTACCCTCAAGACTGCGAAGGCTGTTCATAAGTATCTAGTATGCACTGGCCACACTATCAGTTACTCGGGCACCATTAAGGTTATGAAAAGCATGAACTTCCATGCTAAAATAAAGGTAAAAAAGCCTTTATTGACTAAGGTTCAGAAAGCAAGACGACTAGCATGGGCGGAAGAGCACAAAAAC
>NW_027137827.1:5040591-5061233 GCF_000149305.1 Rhizopus delemar RA 99-880 | reverse complement strand
TGTCAAAATAACATCAAATCCTTACTCAAATCTGGTCACCCTTACTCAACAATTATAGAACGAGTGCCTGGAGTGAAGAAAAGCACCATCAGCGACTATAAGCGAAAATGGTTTCCAAACATGAGGCCCCTTAAATCAGGCCGTAAGTCCGAAATTACTGCTACTACCAAGTCCTACATCAGACATTCAGTCATAACAGGTAAACTAAAGACGGGAAAGGATGTACAACGATATTTATGTGATATTGGATGCGTAATTGGCTACTCTGCTTGCTTAAAACTCTTAAAGTCGATGGGATTCCATGCCCGTATCAAGAAGCGCAAGCCGTTTTTAAAGGCTATTCATATGGAAAAGCGACTTGCATGGGCCAACGCCCACAAGGATTGGACAAAAGATGATTGGCGTCGTATGGTATTCTCTGACGAGACCATGGTAAACGTTTGGGGATCAGACGGTGTGAAGTACTACTGGAAGAGGCCAGATGACAAGCTTCGATTCCACCATCTTGACTTGACTGTAAAAGGAGGTGGAGGCAGCGTTATGGTGTGGGGATGTATTACATACGATGGTCCTGGGTATGCTTGTCGTATTTATGATGGAACAATGAAGAAAGAGGATTATGTACAGTGGGTCAAAAAACTGCACCAACGCAACTCAGTTTTTCGGAAATACCAGTATAGCTCTGTCAGTTTAACAGTAAACATTACGAAACTTGGAACAAAAAGAGTTAATACTGTTACTATTTATTGATAAAAGTTTCAAAGTCAGATGCGGAGTATTGATCTAAGGAGCGCTCAGCAAAAAGAGGAGGTCGGTTGGTGCAGTTTTTTGACTTTTAAAATGAAAAGGTATTTGGTATCATATGTTCGGACTGAGACTATTCCGGCGGATTTAATCTAATTTTTTTATTACTAGTCACACTGGGGACCTTAAAATAAATTTTTTTGCAATTGTTTTCTTTTTTTTCTTTCCTACTTTACCCAAACCCATCATACATCGTCAGTATCCATCCATCATTAGAAATGCCCAAAAAGCTTCCATCCGATATTCAAAACAGTATCAAAGCATTATTAGAGAACGGTGTTGATCCTGCAGTCATTGGGAAACGAGTTGGAGTGCATAGAAATACCGTCAATAGGTATGCAAATAAGTGGATACACGATAGAATACGTAAAAGAGGAGGCAGACCGAGCATTGTGGCAGAGTCAACACGTCGATACATCAAGAGACAAGTGCTCACAGGTTGTTTAAAGACTGCCAAGGATGTGCAAATGAAGTTGGAGGAGCTGGGACACCCTATGTCGTATCAATCGGCAATTAATGTCTTACATTCAGTTGAAATTTATGCTGAGATCAAAAAGAAGAAGCCATTATTGACTGAAAAGCACAAGAAGGCTCGATTAACATGGGCTAAAAAGCATCAATATTGGACAGTACATGATTGGCGACGTGTTATCTTTTCTGATGAGACGAAAATCAACATTTGGGGCTCTGATGGTTGCAAGTATTACTGGAAAAGAAAATGTGATCGTTTACAGCCTCACCATATCGACGTTACTGTGAAGCATGGAGGCGGTGGTCTCATGTTATGGGGTTGTATAACCAGCGAAGGACCTGGATACGCATGTCAGATCTATAATGGCACCATGAATTCAGAGGTATACCAAGAAATCCTTGGTACAAGTCTAAAAGACACTATGGAATGCTATGGTCTGAACTGGGAAACGTCGGTATTTCAGCACGATAATGATCCCAAACATCGATCAAAGTCCACAACACAATGGATGAAGGATAGTGGCATGATTTACATTGACGATTGGCCATCACAAAGTCCAGATCTTAATCCTATTGAACATATATGGCATCATTTGAAGTTAAAGCTAAGCATGTATGATAATAGGGCGACTAGCATCCATGACCTGTGGCAAAGAGTCGAAAATGAATGGAATTCGTTTACTAAGGAACAATGCATCAAGTATATAGACAGTATGCCCGACAGAATACAAGCTGTCTTAGCAGAAAAGGGTGGATCCACTAAATATTAGAAAAGTCAAAAAACTGCACCAACCGACCTCCTCTTTTTGCTGAGCGCTCCTTAGATCAATACTCCGCATCTGACTTTGAAACTTTTATCAATAAATAGTAACAGTATTAACTCTTTTTGTTCCAAGTTTCGTAATGTTTACTGTTAAACTGACAGAGCTATACTGGTATTTCCGAAAAACTGAGTTGCGTTGGTGCAGTTTTTTGACCCACTGTACATATATTGTATACGACGCTAATGAACACGCTAAATTACTACAATTATGATCCTAAAACCATTTACTTCCAGCAGGATAACGATCCAAACCATACGTCAAAGGTTGCAAAAGCTTGGTTTGAAGAAAACAACTTCGATAGCAAGTCTATTTATAGTTGGCCTGCTCAGAGCCCCGATCTAAAACCGATTGAACACATTTGGCATCATCTGAAGTTAAAATTAAGTGCGTATGAAAGCAGAGCTAAAGGCGTTCATGAACTATGGGATCGAATTGAAGAACAATGGGCGACCTTTACAAAAGATGATTGTAGAAGGATCTATGAAAGATTTACCGTCCATCCACTATATATATATATATATACAAACTCCGCGTGCGGAGTTTGGTATGCTTAATATGGTAATTGGGGCCACAGAACACGATTCCATCATTTTTAAGCGGAGTTTATTGGACCAAAATTGGCCAATTGTGAGATCTACTAAGAACAGTCGTTATTTTTCCTTTTTTATCACTTCACTCAAGAGGGATGACAAGTAGAAGGTCATTAAAAAAGTCCGGATCGAGATACGACTTCTGCAGGTCGAGAAAAACAGCTCCCACTGCACATAATTGTTATCTATGGAGTATGATAGCTGTCAGGTATACTTTAGTTAGTCGGGATTTATAATGAATTATGCATAATTATTGCGGTATGTCCAGTTGAGATTGTTTACGTTGAATGTTAACTATTGTACCTCGATAACCAAGTATTACTGTTTGACAACGCGCCGCTTCATTCTTTTTTTAACAACAAAGTACAAGCAAACGTCCTTCTATTGGGCCTTACATGCTTGCGTTTCTCTTTAATACAACTTCTTTATTGGCTTGTTACTTTTCGAAATACTTCCTTATTCGTCTGTTGCTCTTTAGCAATGCTTTCTTATTGGCTTATTACGGCTATATTTAGCTTTGGATGATTTACATTAGGGAATACAATAGACTTAAAATACGGTATTATTGGTTAAAAATGTAGTTTTATTCATTTATTTTGGGGCTTTTATTGCCATATTGATTATATATTATTGGTTCATTCCAGTATTACAAAAGGGTAGGGGAGGAAGGAAAACGAGAAGGGGATCCATGAAAACGATGAAATAAAAAATTTTATTTAAAAAAAAATTGTGGAAAATGCACTTACCTTTACCATAGAAGCAGCAAACAAAAGAGCGTAGTAAATAAAGCCCATAAATAAAAGCGAGCCAGTAGTAACGAGGATCCAAAGTAGTAAGAGATTGGAGACAGCAGGAAACAACAGAAGCCAAAGCGTCTAAAGTTGTATAAAATAAAATATTAATAAAAGTAAACCATGATGTACTCAATTTCTTTACCTTAAAGCTCTTTTGTTAACAAAACAGGATGCCAAGACATTCATAAAGGTTCAGCCACGAACTAAAGAAATCTAAATTTTACTTTTAATAAAGATTATTGAAAGCTATGAATGTATTTACCTTTTGAAAAGATATATAGATAACCAAAGGAACTACAGCAGCCATGAGTACATGTATGGGTATCTACTACAGCACATTAGAACCAAAATTTTCTTTTTCTTTTTCTTCTTTTTTTTTTTACTTACCTTGGGATAACCGGAGAGATGTTGAAAAAGGAAATTGCTGAAGAAAAAGAAAAAAAAAAGGAAAAAGATTTCGAAAAGGAAATCTTTTAAATTTTTTTTTGGTATAGTTAGACTGAGTTTCATTGTAAACTCGATAGTATTTAAGGAAGATTCAATTTTGATGCCAAGCTCATTTATCTTTATTTCAAAGTACTTTTACAACACTATGTCTGATCGCGTTATTCAATTCAACCCTGCTCCTGCCAATACTCGTGGTTCTACAGTAAGGGACAAAATCAGTCCGTTTTTTGGTTTTTTCGCAATGTCACGCCGGGAATTGTACTTAGAGCTCCGCTTTGCTGACGAAAAATTTACCTCTTTTTTCAACAAATCTGATAATATTTGTCGGGACTGGTATTTTTTTAGTTTCCGACATGTTATAAGAAGATATATTGAAAATAACGGATTTTTATTTCTTTGAATTTTAATTAGTACTTGGTATCACGGCCCTTACGCTGGATTACGTCCCGAACTCGACGGGGCATGAAGTGAATAAGGTTTCTACAGTACTCTGGAGTTGCTAGGTCATACCAAAGCTTCGAAACCCGGTCAAAAAATGCTTGATCAGCCTCAATCACGGAAGGGGTGGTCTCGTCATCTGTTCCCTCTTTTTAAGCATGGCCCATGCATTTTCAATTGGATTAAGGTCAGGAGAGTATGCTGGCCAACTCAGGAGCTTAACCTTGCTCTTTTGGAACCATTTTGAAGGAGCCGAAGCACAATGAATGCTTGCATTATCTTGTTGAAAGATCATGTCACTACTTTGCAGGCCATAGTACTTCAATGTTTCCTTGTATTCCTCCTCAAGTACTGATGTGTATAGCTCACCATTTACATTAATTTGTAGCCAGGACATGTAGCCCCCCTCTATGTATAGTTATGCAACTTCAAAGTATAATCCCGCCTGCTCCATAAGCATGTTTCTTCTCGTAGTGATGGTCTCGATAAGGTGCATTATCCTCTTTTCAAGCGTATTCTAGACCATTAGACCCTCTTTTTTGGATCTTTGTCTCATCAGAAAAGACAACGCGTTCCCAATCAGTCTCGGACCAGTCTTTATGAGCCTTTGCCCAATCATATCGTGCCTTTTGCCTGTCATTACTAAGTGGAAGTGCCGTCTTTTTTTTAGCCGATTTTAGACCTTTGCGTTTGAAAGTACGAGTAATTGTTTTTGGATTGACTGATCGATCTGTTTTTTTAACGTCAAAGGAGGCATCAGATGCGCTTTCAGATAAGCCTAGTCTTATATCTCTAGCTGCTTTGGTTTCCTCCCTAGGTGTGAGTAAACGATGTCTACCCGCGCTATTTTTTGACTGCATCTTGGTTTTCCTTGAAATTCTTCGAATCATGGACTTTCCACAGCCTACTTTCTTTTGAATTATATTCCATGGAATGGAGTGGTTCAACATGTTTTCAATTTCGACATGTTTGTCGGCATTCTTTGCTGTCATGGCGTGTTTGGCTAATCTGAGATGAGGTAAATGGGGAAAAAGAAAAAATGTAAAACAATAAAATGAGCTAAAATATGAGAACGCGTAAGCGTTCACTGGCGTCATAAGACATACCAAACTAAATTTCAAGTCAATCCAGTGACTGTTTCTGGAGATACGGGACCTAATGCAAAATCGGGCATTAGCAGCAATCACGGGAAATCACTTTTTCCGCCATAACTACAGAAGAAATGCAGCTAGAAGCAATTAAACTACACCAATATTTTTGTTTAGTCTACATGCGTATTTAGTGTCAGCAAAGCGGAGCTCTAAAATTAATTCTCGGAGAGGCATTGCGAAAAAACCAAAAAACGGACTGATTTTGTCCCTTACTGTATTTACAGTAGCTTACAAAATTGTACAAGTGTTTTGCATTTTTTGCTTCTGTAAGATTTATCGATACCAAAACGATAAATAAGCTACAGCATGTTCTACATCATTCGAAAGTATAACTTCTTGGCTTTCTTTTGGTACTATTCAGTCGGCGATAACGTCATTTTGGATGGAGCTATGGCCGCTTACAAATGCCGACTACACTTGTACAATTTTGGAACCGCTTCAAATATTTCAATATCAGCTTATAATCTTGCTCGTCACAGAGTGTAAGCCACCAAAAAAGGGTTTTTTTTTATTCTTCAATGCTCAAAGTATCTTTTTCTTTCTTTTTCTGCCATTTTTCTTACACCTACAGGAACTAACTGCTATATAAAAGTGTACCAACGTCCAATATGCAACCTATCAGTGAAGATCTCCGTAATCGTATCATCTGCTGCTTAAAAAACGGATGGTCTATATCAAAAACAGTAAAAACAACTGGAGCAAGTCGTGGAACTGTTCAGAATGTTCGAAAAACAATAAAAAACGAAGTAAACAGCATTAAAGCAGGTCGCCCCAAGTTACTCAGCAGCAGGGATGATCAGTATTTAGTCCGATTAGTAACTGTTAAAGGTCAAGAGAATGCAGTAGAAGCCAGAAACACACTTGAAAATGACTTGCAAAAGACTGTATCAGCCAAAACAGCTCGAAGATTGTTGCGTAGGTCTGGTTTAACCTCTTTTGTAAAGCCTCAAAAACCATTGCTCAGTGAAGTAAACATACGAAAGCGATTGGAATGACCTCTTAATCACGTTGACTGGACCATAGAAGACTGGAAACGCGTGATTTGGTCTGATGGGACTAAAGTAAATCGTTTTGAATCGGATGGTAAGCTTTATGCATGGAAGCTGTCATGTTTTGACATGTCAATAAGATAACAGTCTTATCATTCTAAGCTAAATCTTTACAAATGAGTTTGAATAAGAATAGATCCTGATAATTACCAACTGCCCTGAACAGCCAAGTTTCACTTTCATCTCAACAGTTGATTATTTACATCAGTTTATAAAATTTTTCTTATACATGTCAAATCATATCGGTCGTAACTATCTCTTGTCATTTAATCTCAGGTCTTGCTCAAACTAATATAAATAGCCTTGGAATCTTTCTTTAATAAAAGTAATTCGACTTTAGAACTATTGTTCGGTCTCGTTAATTCTTCTTTTTCATATTTTAAATACTTAAAAACACTTCAGAAGCAACCAAATGAGAAGTTTAAAAGAAGGCATGTAAAGCAAACCGTAAAACATGGTGGAGGATCACTTATGGTTTGGAGCTGTATTAGCTGGTACGGGGTTGGGTATATTGTCGACGTAGGCAAGAATATGGACAAGAATGTCTATTTATCTGTATTGCAAGATGATTTGGTGAAGTCTATGACTGGCTATTGTGAAGAAAACGACCTTATAATGGCTGATTTTGAATTTATGCAAGATAACGGTCCGAAGCATAAGTCCAAAATCGTATCTGAATGGTTGTCTAAACAGGATTTTACAACAATGGAGTGGCCTCCACAGCCTCCAGACTTAAATCCAATTGAAAACATGTGGAATACCTTAAAAAAACGCTTGTTTAAACAGTATGATTGTCCTCCTGCCTCTATGGATGAACTATGGACTCGTATGTTCGAGACTTGGTACGAAATTACCGAAAAAGAATGTCAAATCTATATTGAAACTATGCCTCAACGATGTATTGACATTATAGAGAACAAGGGTCTTTGGATCAACTATTAGCGCACACTTTTAAATAAAAACTTTATTCTAAAACATCGGTTCCAAAATTGTACAAGTGTAGTCGGCATTTGTAAGCGGCCATAGCTCCATCCAAAATGACGTTATCGCCGACTGAATAGTACCAAAAGAAAGCCAAGAAGTTATACTTTCGAATGATGTAGAACATGCTGTAGCTTATTTATCGTTTTGGTATCGATAAATCTTACAGAAGCAAAAAATGCAAAACACTTGTACAATTTTGTAAGCTACTGTATATGGAGATAAGAAAAGAAAACTATGATTTGAAGGAGATGCTTCGAAAAGAGCAAGAGGAAAAGCTGGCCTTGCAAATGACATACAGAAAGCTCAAAGAAGCATACGATGAGCTTGAAGCAGAATCAGGCAAAGGCGCAAAGCCAATTGCTACTGCTGTAAAAGTAAGAACATTAAAATTCAATATTAAACAAATGTACTAATCAATTTTCTCTGAAATATAGGATGCTGTGAGAAATCACTACAACAACCTGCCGCCATCGTCTCAATACGTTCTTGAAAAGCCTCTAAAGTCTACTGAAAATCAAAAAGTATTCAAATTATTGCAAGATTATGTGAATAGTCATTATTCATATAAAAGTACAAACAACCGCGATTTACGCAAGTACCTCGAGCGCCAGTATTATACAAAGAAGGCCGGGATATCCACTGGTGAAGAGGTAGATCCAGTTGAAGAGTTTATAAGAAAACGAAAAGCAGCAAAAGTCACTCGTAGAAGTGCTGTAAGTGCTATATAAATTACTGTAATCGTATAAACTGACTTTGCTTTTTTAGAAAACAAGAGCTCGTAAGGCTATATACGAGCAATACAAGGACCAAGGCGTTTATAACAATTATCCCAACTGTGAGTACTTGCTTCAACAGCAATACCTGTCTGAAGAAGAAGACATGTACAGTAGCGATACAATGGACAAGGTGGAAGAAGTTCTTCTGGAGCAAAATCCAGACAGAACAACTCCTTTTACCGAAAAGGAACGCATGTCTGTCTTGTGTAAGAAAACCGTCGATTATTTTGAAGTTCGAGTACCAACGTACAGATCACCTGCTGTAAGTGTTGTGCTCCAAAGATAATCATTGTATAGCAATCAAGCATTATTAACGATTGATAGTGTGAGTATATGGAAATGTAGTCTTATTAATATGTATGTACTGTAGCGGACAAAACTGGTGCACAAAAATGAAAATCAGTATTGCATCTCCGCCATATGTCTGCGACTTTTCTGACATATACCCTCTGAAAGGCAGTCTAAAATATACATTATGATATGTAAACGGGAAGTGTGTCGAACATCCCGCAGGCATAAGGTCATTTTTAGTGATTTTTTGAATATTTCAATTTTCGTCAAAAATATAGTACTTGTCTAGCCTTCCTTCAATTTTCCTCATATCTCTCCCGTTTGCTTTCAGATTTCACAGTATATTAGTGAGCTTTAGTAGCTCTTGAAAAATACATAAACCCATGCTTATTTTGTATTTCCCATTGAATTCCCCCTTTTGTTTTTACCCTATTCACTATAACAAAGTACTAGCCTTATATGCTTAAGAAAATAAGCAACTGTAAAAGCGAAGCTCTGAGATTTCGAATACACTTAGTTCGTATGGCAGCAGATCTCTTTAGGGTAACAAGGATCTCCAAATGGACAATCAACAGGATAAGAAAGGAAGAAAAGAACATCAAGGCTTGTGACCGTGATAGTCAACCGGTCGTAGTCAACAAAATAACTAATGCAATCATCCGCCTAAAGTTTCGATAAGGATCTTTACGCACAGCTTCTGATGCTCAGCTCTTTTTGAGGTCCTTAGGATACAGTATTAGCAAACTGTCAGTCAGAAGGCAGTGTAGGAAGCTAGATTTTGGGTCTGGAACTAAGGAATCGAAGATTTTCATTAGCTGTATAAGCCAGAAAAAGCAATGAAAGTGGTATCGCGACAAACCATCGCATACTATAGAGGGCTGGAAGTCCATCATATTTAGCAATGAAAAAAACATGAATGTTATGAGTGCAGATAGTATACATTAATATTGAAAGCAAGTCGAGCAACCTTAGCGATCTTTTCACGGTGATCAAACAATGAAGCATACTGGTTGCTCTGTTACATTTTAAGGCTGTATTAGATATTGAGGATCAGGATATTTGTGTCAAGTATACGATGCCGTAATAAAGTCATAGGTATACACATGTATCTCGCTTACTACATACCACGAAAGCCTAGGGTATAGTGGTCTAAAATATCGTAATCTCTCGTTTCAGCATGACAATGACATAAAGCACAAGCCAAGGCATGCCACAAACTCAATATTTGATAACAGGGCTTCTGTGCTAAGGCATTAGTTGCAACTAATCCCGGCCTAATTCTTCTTAAGCATACTCGGTGGCAATTGAAGGCAAAGCTATGACGATACGACACTAGACCAAAAAGGGTAGATGATCTTTGGAAAAGAATAGTTAAAGAGCTGGGCTCTATTATTGAAAATGATATACACACATACTACTAGCATATGCCAAGAAGAATATTCGATGATATCAAGAGGTGAGATGATTATACAAAGTCTTATATTTTAGACACTTTTGCGGTTTTTAGAAAACATAGATTTTTATAAATGAAAAGCATGCTCTTCGCTCAGTTTTAACAATGTCATGCTAGGAATACACGTAAACTACAATGGCTAGTATATCTTCCTTCTAATATATTTTCATAGCTATTGCATTCACCATGAGCAAGTAATGGTAGTTAAAAGCTGAAAAAAAGTTTTGTGCACCAGTTTTGTCCGCTACTGTATATCTACCAAAATAGACTGGTGAATGAGGAGCAAGTGCTTATATTAAATTATGTAAAGATCTGCATAATAGAATATACAGTGGCCGTCAAAACTGGTCGCATGTTTTCATATTTTGCCTATACGCACTATCTTCTTCTTCATTTCTTAGTTTATAGCGCTGAAATATAGTTCATTCGAAAGAGCAAACTCTGGACAATTATATGGTAACACAGACATCACAGTAGAACCAGTATATTGGTAGTAATTGGCACTTAAAGTCCGACGGTACATGCGACCAGTTTTGACGGCGTTTGTAAGTAACATAATATAGTCACAAAAATGTGGCTTAATTGTAATTTTTTCTTATTTTTTCTTCTCTTTCTTCTTTCATCGTAATATTATTTACATGTAAGTGCTCTTTTGTTAAATTGCAGCACGCCATTAAGACATTATACCATTGCAGATCCGACATGCGTGCAATTTCAAATGACAAAGCAAACAACATCTACTTATTGCTGAGATCCAAGAAGTCAAACAGCGAAATAGCAAAACAAATTGGTGTTAGTCGTACCACTGTTCAGAAGTACCGCTCATCTCTTAAGATGAGTGGAAATGTTGATGAAGGTGGTCGCCCATCTCTAATTAGCCAACCCATGGTGAACTACATCCGGAGATTAGTCACCTTAGGAAGAAAAAATAACGCTGTAAAGATCCAAAAAGCTCTAAAAGAAGAATTTGGAATATTTGTAAGTGATAGTACAGTACGCCGTGTTCTTAAAAAAGCTGGCTTTATAGCGTTTGTCAAGTCTCAAAAACCTTTGCTACGCAGCCAAAACATCGTGAAACGCCTTCAGTGGGCCAAATCGCACCAACATTGGACTGTGGATGACTGGAAACGGGTCATATTCTCAGATGAGACTAAAGTAAATCGTTTTGCATCCGACGGAAAGGCTTATGCATGGAAACTACCCCATGAGGAATTGAACTCGCAACATGTACAGCAAACCGTCAAGCATGGAGGCGGTAATATCATGGTCTGGAGCTGCATTACATGGGAAAGAGTTGGGTGGATAGTTGATGTAGGTCATCGTATGAATAGCGAAGGCTACCTTGAGGTCCTAAAAGATGACTTACTCAAGACAATGGAAAGTTATGGCTTGGATTCCTCCAAAATGGTGTTTCAGCAGGACAATGATCCGAAGCATACATCGAAGGTAGTGAAAGAATGGATTGACCAGCAGCCATTTGAAGCATTGAAATGGCCTCCTCAATCACCAGAACTAAATCCCATAGAGCATATGTGGGCTCATTTAAAGAGAGAACTATTTCATAGCTATGAGGCTCCACCAAGTAGTATGCATGCGCTATGGGAGCGTATAGGTCAGAGCTGGTATGCCATTTCCAAAGAAGAATGCCAAAAATACATCGAAAGTATGCCGAAAAGGTGTACTGCAGTTATTAAAGCAAAAGGTCGTTGGATTAAATATGGATTTTTTAAATAAAGTGTGTAAAAATGTTGACTTACAAACGCCGTCAAAACTGGTCGCATGTACCGTCGGACTTTAAGTGCCAATTACTACCAATATACTGGTTCTACTGTGATGTCTGTGTTACCATATAATTGTCCAGAGTTTGCTCTTTCGAATGAACTATATTTCAGCGCTATAAACTAAGAAATGAAGAAGAAGATAGTGCGTATAGGCAAAATATGAAAACATGCGACCAGTTTTGACGGCCACTGTAGCATTTAGCCATCTGCATAAGGCTGTGGGCATTTCGCCATCCGCATAGTACATATATTAATATCTACACTGTGAAAAGTATATAAACTCTGGACATATATTATTAAATAAAATCATATATACAGTGGCTACCAAAACCGTTCGCACAAAACGTATTTTTTCCTTTCTGAATCTTTTGTGACCTATTGCGCATAAAAGATACCATATCTAATACATATTTCCTAAGAGTACAAACTCTTGGCTTTCTGATGAAGTATAAAATGTCACCCTATGCGCACCCTAACTCGTACTACGGAGAATCAAAACTCAAAGGCACATTCGAACGGTTTTGGGGCCACGCTTGAGGAATTCTTCGATTGCGATAAACGCAGTCACTGCACCCTCCAATTCTTCCAGAACTTTCGCTGCTTACTAATTCACCACTGCGCATTATTTTTTTGCTTTTTTTTCTTTGTCATTCGCACATTCTCATTTCGACATCTCGACATCTACCAAGTAATTACCCAACATGCAACCATTAACAGAAGATCGCAAGAACACTATCGAGTTTTACCTTCGTCAAGGCTTTTCTTATCATAAAATTGCAAAGTTAGTCAAAGTATCATCCTCTACTGTTCATAAAATTCGTTTGGAGTTAGGCTTGCCTGCTCGAATTGACAAAGGTGGTAGGCCAAAAGCGCTCACTAAGCGGGAACAGCAGCATCTCGTTCGTGCTGTAACAGTAGATGGTCTCGAAAATGCTGTACAAGCACAGCAGTCGTTAGAGCAGAACTTGGGCAAGTCAGTTTCTGTAAATACTGTACGTAGAGCGTTAAGAGATGCTGGTTTGGTCTCATTTGTCAGGCCAAAGAAACCTTTAATTAATGAAAGAAATAGAAAGAAGAGGCTCCAGTGGGCTCGTCAGCACATTGACTGGACAGTAAACGATTGGATGAACGTCATATGGTCTGACGAAACCAAAGTCAACCGTTTTGGGTCCGACGGGAAGCCTTATGCATGGAAAGTGCCAGGCCAACCGTTAAAAAAGCACCAGGTTTGTGAGACAGTGAAGCATGGAGGAGGCTCTATAATGGTATGGAGCTGCATTAGCTGGTACGGTCCAGGCTATATTGTGGATGTGGGCAAGAACATGACAAAGGCCGTTTATTTGGAGGTTTTACAAGATGACTTGATGAAGCCTTTGGCCTGGTATATGGAAGAAAGTGGAAAATCTACGAGTAAATTTATCTTTATGCAGGACAACGACCCCAAACATACAGCTAAAGTCGTATCAAAATGGCTAAATGAGCAAGAGTTTTATGTAATGAAATGGCCACCACAATCACCAGACTTGAACCCAATTGAAAACATGTGGCAATTACTTAAAAGTCGGCTGTTTAAAAATTATGACTGCCCTCCATGTGGTATACATGAGCTATGGGATCGTATAGGACACACTTGGTACCAAATCACGGCTGAAGAATGCCAAAGGTTTATTAAAAGTATGCCCGATCGATGTCGTGCAGTTATTGAGGCTGATGGCTTGTATATTGGATATTAAATAAACTTATTTTAATTCATTTCGCTTTTAAAATATGTGGCCCCAAAACCGTTCGAATGTGCCTTTGAGTTTTGATTCTCCGTAGTACGAGTTAGGGTGCGCATAGGGTGACATTTTATACTTCATCAGAAAGCCAAGAGTTTGTACTCTTAGGAAATATGTATTAGATATGGTATCTTTTATGCGCAATAGGTCACAAAAGATTCAGAAAGGAAAAAATACGTTTTGTGCGAACGGTTTTGGTAGCCACTGTAATCTTGGGTCCTATTGAAATCTCCATTTTTATTTTTGTGAACAAAACAGTAAGTTTAATTAGTATCTTTTAAGCGCAATCGGCTAATTATTCAATATTTAGTGTACCGAATTCTTTAAGCTTTTGGATGATCAGATAGCAAGTGAGAAAGCAAAGAGGCAAAGAACTGGAAATAGCATCCAGTTTCTTCCTCGTATACAAAGAAAATGTTTGCTGCCTGTTCCTGACTTCATAAAGAAAGAAAATATAACTGAAGAGGGTATCGCTTGGGCTTTTGGTTCCGAAATGGAGTTGGATGAAGGCAACTTGCTATTTTAAAAACAAAAAAAAACTTGTAAAATAAATTAAAAAAATATAAAGAAACGCGGTGTTTGAATTTTTAAATTTTAATTTTTTTTTTTTACTTTTACTTTTACTTTATTTTTTTATATTTTACAAACCAATGGTTTTTCTTGGGAGAGGTAAAAAGACAGCATGATTATCAGGATAGTCTTGCTTCATAGCAACACAAGTAAAGATACGCGATACTGGAAGAATACAGTCTGAATCAGCTGGTCGAAAAGAGTTATCGTAATACGCGGCACCAAGACATTCAAATCCTTGAAAAGGATGAAGAGGAGCGTTGTACCAACGTATAAAAGCAAAGAGGTGTTCATCAAAAACATTTGGTGCAAAGACTCGACCGTTTGGCATCATAGTTTTTGTTAAGGATACATAAGATTATAGTCACTTTATTTTAGTAAAAGGAATCTCATATGATCCTAAATAATATGTTGACATAACTTTGGAATCATTTATAACATTATTCCCAGCACAGATCAATAAAAGACCTTGATTAGATTTTTATATTAAGCTTTATTCATATTAACTTCACACAGTCAAATGTATGGCGTGGTTGTAATATAGTTTATTGATAATATGAGCATGTTGAATAAGGAATGACAATTATTTACCGGATCATCATTAAGTCACGCAAACATTTATCCTAACTGAGATATTATTATTAGCCATAATATCCAATCACGGAACTAGAGGATTTTATATTCATCCGTACCGTCTCCTAAATAGTCCTACATCCAGAGTTATCTGAAACCATCCCAATAGCATAATTGACAATACAAGCTAGGAACAGGCTAAACTAATAATTAGAAATAGTAATCATCTATTCTGTCGAATTGATCATAAATCTGTCCTAATTCTTTATCCGTATCATGTCTATAAATACTCTCATTTTTTACATATAGAATTTATCATATTCAATCTTAGTTATCTTAACTTAATAAAGAGATACCAAGTTCTAACAGTATTTCTTTATCTTCGTTGTTATACTACTTTTACCTAAAACCCCCTATCCTAAACAGTTTTCTTCATTTGAAGCTGATGGCTAAAATAGTATTGAACTTCACCAATTCGCATTTCAGGTTCTTTTCCAGGAACAGCAGAATTGCAAGCCACTTCAATATAACAACCACGAGTAGTGCGCGATGCTTTTGATCGATACGTTTGTCCAAGGATTTCGATTTCAGAGAAAAAAGAAATATCAGGGAGTATCATCGTAGACAAGTCATCAATATCTTCTGGAATAAGCGCACTTGCGAATGTTCGATCAGTATATACAAACCTGTAAAAGGCAAGAAGGTAACCATAATGGGCTCGAGTCAACCTATTAACACTAACTTTGTGTCTAGAAGAAGCTTGCGTATCAGGAGGTAGAATTTCAGCACCAGTGAAGGTATCATTCAAACGTAGAGGAGCACTGACAAATAAGCTGAAATCAAAGCTGGTTGAAACAGATGAAGCAACAAGGGAATCAGAAGGTGTTGGTGACAAATAGACAAAGGAAGACATCATCACTGGATTCTGTTTAATTCCTTGTGGTAAATTACGGATGTAGTCACCATAATGTACAACAGAAAGGAACTTCTTCATGTACGTAACTTCGAACGCTGTCTTGTGGTTTACTGTCATCTTCTTAATGTCACCATTAAGTCTCTCGAAGCCATATAACCAAAATGCATAGATTGGACCAAAGTCTTGGATGGAGTCCTTTAAATGTAGATGAAGATGCATATTTGGAGTGACCATCTCTGGACCATATAATTCAGCAACACCAAGGACAAACTCATGGAATAGCTTGTGGGCTATCATGGCTTCATTCTGGGTAATGCATGGACGACATACAATATGACAGGCCTGTACAAACTTTGCCCAATTTTCCTTATGACGGACTGGAAGACGAGACTTGAGCAAAAGAGGAGAAAGAGCAAGACACCAGGTTCTCCATTCATCAGCCTTTAAGTCAGAGAAATCGCTGGCAATTTTCTGATTGATTGGCGTGTATTGTGCTGGCAATATAATATCATTTGCTTCTTTTTGCATTTCTTTCAAGTCAGCATCAGTCAGGTATAATTCATGGGTAAGGTCACAAATAGTTGTACGCCATATTTTAACCATTTTCTTTGCTGTTCCAAGGAAAAGGCCATGCATTGGATCAATGGCAGTACAACGAACAAGATCAAGGTATTCCAAATCATGTAAGGCAGAGAACCGAGTACCAAACTTCTGTTCCAAGTCGGCTCTTTGTCTCTTGGTGGTTGCTTCTTTCCAATTTTTTGCATGATAACGGTTTTCAATATTGGTACGAAGTGACCAAGCATCAATATCTTCAAGACCAAAAGAAAAATCACGTTGAAAATGAGTATTATAACGAGCAGGAAATGCTGTTGAGCACTTGTTACAAGGTACAGTGGCATTGAATGAAGTAAACCCACTAACCTTTCGGCTAGCAGGAATATCACAAGCAATCAAGAACAAAGCAGCACGAACTGGGACAGGCACGTTAGGAGATTCAGCCTGTTGTAAACATAGTTATTTTCTATAAGATATCAGTTGTATTAAAATAAATAACGATACACAAAGATTAAACTATGATTGAACAATTCCACACTTTTCCAAATTTAGAACAATAAGATCAGTATTTGTCATCCTAGCGAGTCTAATCAATTGTCAACCCTAAAAGTAATTAGATCAAAGTTAATTGACTGGTTATTATTTCTATTGTTCAACTTCAGATGCATATATTAGAACATCGACAAGCTTTAGCTTAATCATTGGTTCTTCAGCACGACATCGTTACCGAGTCTATATCTTTTATATCTACGCTCACAAAGAATATAAATAGATGCCAACTTTTTATCCATTAAACGGGGCTCTTTGGCAATATAAAGAAATCTGCAATAAAGAAGGATTTTAATTTTATATTGCTGCTATTGTTTTTTTTGTTTAATTTTTTATTTAATCTTACGATTAAAACACAGCCGTACAGGTAAAGAAGTCATCGTAGTAAAGTTCCTTCAGATCATTTACCAAAACTTGTAAATAGTTGTTGATTTGTGTGTCCTTGGGTTCTTTGGGACCAGGAATAACACAAACCAAGATGATATTTTCTTTTTTATATCGGATGGATCTTGGAAGATTATTTATCGTCAAGTAGACAGCACCAGCAGAATACACGGTTCTTTTTGAAGATTGAAACCAATCGACATTCAAAGTGAATAGGAGGGATCTAGCTTGACTGGTAAATACAGTAGGTCACAAAACTGCTGCAAGGAATCCATTTTTCTTGGTTTTTGTAGCGCACATCCTGTTACAATGGCACAAACTGCCTCTGTTCCCACATAGTAAATCTTCTACATGTCTTGAAAAATCCGAAAGAGTTTATGCCCTATTGGATAAGTATTGAAGGAAGTATGAGGCGCGCAATTTGAAAATTTGAAAAAATGAAAATTTGAACGGAATGAACTTATTTATTAATATTTAGTTGGTCCTACTTTTCTATTAATAATCTCTTGAGTTCTTTCCGGAATGTTATCTACATGTCCTTGGCAAAGATCTTTATGGAAGTCATTTCATATTTCATCAACTCGTTCCCAAAACACATCCATGTTCTTTGCTCTATATTTGTAATAGTTGAATTTCAACTTCAATTGATGTCCTACGTGCTCGATTGAATTTAAGTCGGGGATCTAAGCTGGCCAATAGTTAACATAGCTCTCTTGGTGACTACATAACTAGGCTATTGTAGATTATGCCTTGTGCTTTGTGTTATTATCATGCTAAAACTAAATGTTGGACCAGTCGAAATTGTAGTACTTCATAGTATCACGAAGCGTAGTGTTCAAAATATGCTGGTAAACACCCGAGTTCAAGTTTCCATCGTAAATTTAGCAAGCATATCCTGGTCCTTCAGAGATTATACAACCCCAGGGCATCATTTTGCTAGCTCCGTGATTGATTGCAAAATGCAGGTCATGATGTTGAAGAAGGTCACTTGGCCGTTTCCAATAGTGATCAGCATCATCAAAGCCCTATACGCTGAGCTTGGTCTCATTAAAGTACACTGTTTACTGTCAGTCACTCATTGCCTAATCCTGATGCTCCTTGACCCGTTCTAACTGATGCTACGTATGCGTTTTTGTCTGAAATGGCTTCTTTTTTTCTATCAGAAAATGGAACTCCATTGATTTCAGTACGTTAATTTCTGACTGGTATGAGATATCATAGCCAAATCCAACCAGCTCCCGGTACACCACTTTAGAAGCCTTTAGAACCCATTCCATGACTTTTCTTTTGATTAACCGCTTCGTCACTTTGGAGACTACTGTAGGTCTACCACCTGTGTTTACTGTCCTACTTGAAAACAGCCGTCTAGAGTATCTACTAACAGTTGATTAATGTAATCCAGGCTCCTTGGAAATATCATACATTGATGTGGATGCGGTTAATGCCTGTTTGTGATCGTTTATTTTCTCCTCTGACAGCCGTTTAGGCATGCGATTGATGATAGGGTAAAAAAGAGAAATAATTTAAATAAGGGAATATAAAATTTAAAGTAAAGGAATTGTAAGCGCTTTTATATACTGGCATCATTCTAATCATGTCAAGAATGTGAAAAATTATGATAGCAACCGGTTGGGTCGTATTAAAATTCGTCATTTAAAACATATGTGAACAAGTAAAAAATGTCGGATGTTCATAATACTACCTTTAGCGATCTCAAATTCCACCAATAACCATTGCCCATATCCGATAATCGACGAATAAATGCACTTTCTATTGAGGTACAAACAGTCAAGGTTTGAGATAGTTTGGTGTAGTACCCATGGACAACCAGCTGTAAAACCTGAATTTTGCAATTCCTTGCAGCAGTTTTGTGACCTACTGTAAATGCAACGTATTAGTCTATGGCAAATCATGCTATATATGTCTAGTGTATGACGTCAATTAAAGCAACAGTTTAGCATAAAATAAATTTCTCTATCTAACGGTAGTTACACTACCTCAAAAAATTGTTCATTTTGAACCGCCTTTTACACATTTCGTACTGAATCTGCTTCGCATAATCCCCAATCAGCGCTCAGCACAAACCATTATGAAACACTGCTTCTCAGCTATTTACTACACTGTAAGCATATCACGTGCTATGCGTAAATGCTGGAAAATATCCAATCAAAAATCAAAATCAAAATGAACAATTTTTTGGGTTTTTTTGAATATGAACTAAATTTACGCCTATGTTCCCAAATAACATAGGACTAACTCGTGACTGCTATCATAATTTTTACCCGTGACTACTTATGCTATTCCAAGGCAGCCCTGGTCGATTTTGGTTTTTTTTTGCTTTCCCATTGTAATCTCTCATTGCTCCATCTCGACATTTCAAGTAATGGTAAATTGCGAAATTTCAGAAACCCAACGAAATGCAATTATTTCTGCTTTAAGAAGAGGAAAGTCGTACGATGTTACCAGCAACGAGTTACATGTTTCTAAAGGGTCTATTTCGAACATTGCGAAAGAAGTAGACCATCACTCCGTATTGCAAGCAGGTCAACCCAAGAAACTTAACATATACGACGCGCGCCTTGTATTGCGCAGGTTCAATGCTGGTGTGTACAAGACCGGAGAGCACACTGCCAGAGACTTAAGTGGCTTAGGTTCGGATATTTGCAGCCAGACCGTGCGAAACCTTCTTAAAAGCTCCAAATTTCAATTTCGACGAAAACCAACAGCTCTTCCTTTAACGCATTCTTCCCAAAAAGCGCTCCTTCAGTTTGCCAAGAAGCATATAGGTTGGATAGAGGAAGCCTGGAAAGGAGTAGTCTTTAGCGACGAAACAAAAATCAATCGCTTGGGTTCAGATGGTAAACAATGGACTTGAGTACAAGAAGGAAGGCCTCTGCAGGATCACAACGCCAACCAAACTTATGAGCATGGAGGCGATAGTATACTACTTTGGAGCTGTTTGACAGCAAACGGAGTTGGATATATCACTCAAGTACTCGGAGGTTTAGATTCAGAGCTGTATTGCAATATTATGACGGAGGATATGCTCTCTTCATTAGAAGAATACGATATGTCAAAGGATGACATTATATTTCAACATGATAACAATCCAAAGCATACATCTAGACTAACACAAAAATGGTTCGTAGATAACAAGGTGCAGCTACTGGATTGGACAGCATATTCACCCGACTTAAATCCTATAGAGAATTTATGGAATTACTTAAAAGTCCGGCTGTATGCTTATGAAACTGCACTCTTAAGTATGAAAGAACTATTTGAACGGGTTGCAGATATTTGGTACAATGAAATTACAAAGGAATACTGCGAGCAGTTCGTATGCAGCATGCCGCAAAGACTACAACTTGTTTTAAAAGAAAAGGGCGGTGAGATTAATTATTAACTAATAAAATAAAAAATGTCGACAAAAACCCAAAAAATTTTCATTTGATTTGATTTGA